>NW_009594235.1:2025-10587 GCF_000690535.1 Cariama cristata | reverse complement strand
AAGAGGCAGAGGGGCCAGAGAGAGATCAGAGAGAACCTTTTTGGCCCTGAGATATTGGTCACCAGCCCACGTTCGAGATCAGGTGACTCAGGTGAAGATCCAGATACCCCTCTTGCCTTGTGCTGTGTTCCTGGGCCGTAAGACGCTGCTGTTGCTGCTGAACAGTGAAAGAACAGACACATCTTTTGCCTTGGTCCTAGACAGGCCCTGAAGGGGACCCATTTTTCTTGAGATGTCCAGAAAAAGTGGTGTCTCTGGGTTGGGAAGGGGTGGCTGGCTTTGTGGGCATCGTCTCTGGAGCCTGCTGTCCTGCGTGCTTCCAGGCAGCTCGTTCAGAGAGCACTCCAGAGACTATGGGAGGGCTGGGGAAACTCCTTTGGCCTTCACCGGCGAGCTGTGAGGAACTATTTTGGCTTGCTGTCTTGGAAAAGAAACTTCTCTTTTTGTAGCAAATGATATTTCTGGTAGATGAAGACAATAGGGCTTCTTGGCTTTGGGTGTAGCTTGAAAAAAAAAAAAGAAAAGTTGGCAGTGGCCAGCAGCTGCTGGCAGGTCCAAGTAATTGCAAACACGGCTGTGGCTGTTTCTGTGCCAGCTTCCAGAGCCAAGCTAACCATGCTCAACACGATGTCGAAGATCCGCGGGCAGGTGAAGAACCCCGGCTACCCGCAGTCGGAAGGGCTGCTGGGGGAGAGCATGATCCGATACGGCAAAGAGCTGGGCGAGGACTCCAACTTCGGTGAGTGTCCCATCGGGCCAGCTCCCTCTAGGAGTGTGCGGATGACATGGCGAAGGCTGCTGCCAAATTTCCAAGCTGTTATTCTAAATTCTGGAAGGGCTGTGTGACCTTTTGCATCACCTAACAGTACTGGGGGCTCTTAAAAGAGGTTTGAAGGTTTCCACCCAGGGCGGCAGGGAAGGGGCGAGCAGAGCCCAGGTGTCCTGGATCCCAATCTGTGGCATTATGTGCAAAACCACCCATAATACTTTCTTATTAAACACTGAGATAAATTTGCGTGTAGGAAAAAACGCTTCCTTGCTTCTACACTGAACCACGGTGACGTGGAAACTGGATTGAGTGAGATTTGGAGTTTTACGGTGCAGTTTCCAGCTAGAGCTCTGCTATAGGGAGGCTGTAACCAAGAAATCTTTTTGCGTGGCGATTTCTCATAACCACGTGTGACTTGCAGGGAGGAGGGGGGTGAAGTCTTTTGGTGACATCAGTTTTAATCCACTAAAACATCAGCTGGCGCACGTGACAGACCTGGTACAGTGCACAGCTGTCTGATGGCTTCCAGTGCAGGGAGGAGCCTTCTTGCGTCCGGAAAATTAAAAAGCTCTGGCTACTTTATGGGAGTGACGAAGGATTCTCAAGAGCGTCTCTGGCCAACTTGGAGCTCTGCATCTCTCTTGGCTTCCAGGAATTGGAGTTGTTACAGAGAGTAAGGGGGAAGGAAGTTTTTAGAAGAACACACCAAACCTGATTTCCTTTAGTAGCCTCTCTTTAAAGGAACACTTAACTTGATAAATTTCTGTGTCAGAACTGCATCCCTCCTAGGACAGGTTATCTAGAGTTATCACAGTTGAAATAACTCTTCTTGTATATTTATTTTTCCAGCTGGACAGTAGAGTGATGTTTTCACATTACCCTCTATTTCGCTTGTGTATTCTTCTGTGCTAATGTAGTGCTGAAACGGTTGGTTTCCCAAAGCTACACAGGAATAATTTAATCTATAAATGGTTTCCACTGGAATAAAAAGCCAAGACTAAATATGCTTTGCTGCAAGTCCGTCTGGCTTAACTGTCGTTGTGACAGGAGCCTTAAAAAAGCATGAAACTAAATGGGTTTCAATAAGCAACTTTGAACTCTCTAATTCAGAGGGGAGGAGAAGGGATAAGGTTGGCCCGGGAGAGGTTGGTGTCTAAAATGAATACAAGGCTGCGGGTTTGCTGCCAGCATCTGGGGAAACTTGAAAAGTTGGTCAGAGCACTCTGGGCTTAAAATTGTCTGAACAAAAGGATAGCCAGGCTGGATCAGACCGAACGCGCCTCTGCCCCGGGCTTCTCTTGCCAGCAGTGGCCAAGGAGCAGAGCGAGGTTAAAGCACTGCATGGCCAATTAGCATCTCAGCGACTCTCTGAGCTAACAGGGAGCTTAAAAATACTGCTTTAAAAAATATTTTTACCTTTTCCTCCTTCTGTGTAGTTGGTAGAGATTGTTCCTGTTTTTCAGAGGAAAAAAAAATGAAGCATGTTAGTGAAGTGTCTTCCATGGAGTGGGTACCAACAGGCGATTGCCTGCTGTCCCGCTGGGCACCACGTGCTCCGTGCCAGGCTCGGAGATTTGCTCCAGATTGAAATGTGGGGGTGTTGGACAGGGGGACGAAGCTTGCACACGCTGGGTGTCTTAGCAGAATGGCTCTGCATGCAGCCGCCACAGACTTCGGCTCTGTTTAACTGGCTGGCCCCTTCTCCCTTCTCCTTTTCTCTTCCCTTCCTTTTCTCACTCGAAGGCGACGCGCTTCTTGATGCGGGCGAATCTATGAAGCGGTTGGCTGAAGTGAAGGACTCGCTGGATATTGAAGTCAAACAAAATTTTATTGATCCCCTCCAGAACTTGTGTGACAAAGACCTGAAAGAGATCCAGGTAAACACCTCAATGTTTTTCTCTCCTCCTCATCTCTTTCGTTTCTGGCCTCTTCTGGCTATTAGTGCATGTAACCGCTTGCTCTGTCGTGGTGGGAACCAAGGACTGGCAGAAATACCGGGTCTGTTCCCCTGCACTGTGCGTGCTTTCCCTCTCCAGATTCACTAGTATTTCCTCCCTGCTCAGCACCGCTGCTGCTACCGCTCCTGAGCAGCTCATGAGGCTGGGTGCAGGTTTGAATGGTTCTCCGTTTCCCATGTTTTATGGCGGATGCTGTAGGAGTTCGTCCCAGTATGCGTTCTGGGCTTGCTGAATTCGGTTCTTTGTGCTGTGAGCTCCCAGCCGTGTTACCTTTGGGCTGCCTGGCGTTAAAGGTCACAGTGTTCTTTACAACTGTTGGCTCTATTCTGTTGGTAGCCTCGATCCTGTAACATAATTTCAAGCTGTGAGCAAGCTTCCCTCTAGGTCTCTCCTGCAGCATCTCCAGAAGGCCCTTCGATGTCTCGCTGGGGAGACACGGAGCTCGGTAGCTCCTGCGTGCTAGACAGAGACAAGTCCATGCAAAGCACAGCCGGGCTTTGTAACAGGATCCATCCCAACCTGCAATTCACAAGGCCGCGCTCTCGAGTGAATTTTCACTTACAGCGGTGTCCCAGATAAAATAACCACCAACTACTGTTTCAGTACTTATCTGTACTCCAATTCTGCAGGCTGCCGTAGAGCTAATTTAAACAGCCCTGCCCTAAGCAGTCAGGGCATGCAGTGTCCGGAGCCTGCATCCCAATTCCTGATCTCCAGAGATCCCTGTTGTTCCTGGGGAGCTGAAAATCGCAGGCTAACTCTTCGTCTTCCCAAAAGGCTTGCGTGGGGAACAGACCCGGGCTGCTACCTGCAATGTTTTCCTCCAGCTCTTGGCTGGAAGGGGGTGAAATCATATCACCATGCCAATTTGTTGAGGGTTGTTTCTTAGTAAAAAGCCCCCGCAGCCACAGCAGTAATCCTCTGCCAGACTGAGTTTGGACGGTCCATTCCTCCCTGTCACCTTGCAGCAACCCTGCCTTGCAGCTCTCCATCACGTCCTGGAGCCTCTCCGGAGTCTGAACAAAGGTGGGAGCCACAAAAGTGTGTGCTCCCAGGTCAGGTCTCTGAAACGGATCAACTTGCCCTGTAACTAGAGCTGCCTTCCCAGCAGGAGAGCTTGGCTGTTCCCAGTCTCTGCCTTTTCCTTCTTTTTCTTTACTGTTGATGACCATCCTCTTCCCAGCACCATCTCAAGAAGCTGGAAGGAAGACGCTTGGACTTTGACTACAAGAAGAAACGACAGGGCAAAATCCCTGATGAGGAACTTCGACAGGCCATGGAGAAATTTGAAGAGTCCAAGGAAGTAGCAGAGACCAGTATGCACAACCTCCTAGAAACCGATGTGAGTGCATGGGGGGAGCACCGGTTCCGCTGCCCCGGGCCGAGAGCTGCTGGGTGGGTTGCATGTTTTTGTGTCCATGAGGTGGGATCTCTTGAGGGACACAGAAGTTAGACACTAATTTCCACTCTTGTTCTTGTAAGTGTGGTTTTGCTCTCTGAAAACCCAGATCTGAGTGCCCAGCAGGTGTCTTGGCAGGCCTCTTATCCTTTCTGTAGCCCCTCTTACTGATCCAGCTCTTGGCCAGAGGAGAGGCTGTGGCTTGTACCAAAACAAGTCTCTTCTCAGTGTGCTGGTGGGAGTGGGTTTGGGCAGGTAAGGCAGCTTACTTGGGAGAGATTTCAACAGCTAGCGAAGCCCAGACCGTGGTAGGAGGTGTCCTCTGTCCTGCTGAGTCTCAGCCAGTGCCTGATCTCCGGTGTCTGAAATCCCAAACCTTCTCCTCACCACCGTGAGGAAGTTGCCCTTCGTACACGTTCCCCAGTATGGTCCTCATATGTACAACGAGGGAGTCTCCTGTCCGCTGGGCAGAGCCGTTCATCCCACCTTGGTGTGATTCTCGCAGATCGAGCAGGTGAGCCAGCTCTCGGCCTTGGTGGACGCCCAGCTGGACTACCACAGGCAGGCAGTGCAGATCCTGGACGAGCTTGCGGAAAAACTCAAACGCAGGTGAGTCTCGGGCTGCTGCAGGCACTCAGTTTTCACAGCCACAAGCTCTCCCTGTGATACTTATCTGTAAATACCCAACCATCCCTCTAAATCTATCTCCAGCCGCTTCCTGCGATCACTAGAGCTTCAATCCAGACTTCCTCCAGGTTGGAGGGAGTGATGCCACCTGCACAACCCGCTTTCAATGACGGGCACATTCTGACATCTAAAACAAAACCTCTGTGCTTGCGCCATGGGCAGCTAGGCCTTGCTGGGCTGAGCCTGAATCGGGGTGTGCTGCTCCCAGGGAGGCTGGAGTTGAGTTTGGCAGAGGTGGAGATGGAGAGTGAAATCCCTTTTACGCCGATGCTCACAGCTCCTTGCTTTGTGGGTGCTGAGCACGGCAGCATCCCCCAAGAAGGGCCTTTCAGCCAGAGCAATGATCGAGTTGGAAGTTGCATCATGCTGTTGGAGCAGATGGCTCGGATGTCACGAGCTGGACATGCCTGTCACCCTGTGTCACCTGGAACTGCCTCGCCTAGAGTCTTTGTGCCACTAGCTTTGGTTGTGGTTAAGGAGGGTACCTGGGCATTGGCCATGGTTGTGGCCCAGAGAGCTCAATGTCAAGGGCTCCCAGTTGTCCTGAAGACCAGAAAGGTGAATGCAAGGTGATGGGGATGACGTGGTGGCCACAGGTCAGTGGAAGAGCACCTACACCATCTCCTTAAAGGCAGGCAATTGTGAGCCCTCTGCCAGAACCCTCTTTTTCCAGCAAGCCCTACTCTCCCTTCTGTCAACGTGGCTGTCTCCTGGTAGACCCTGCCGCAGATGCGGCGCTGCCACGCGTGCTCTGGAGTTTTGAGCCGTGTGAGTTGGTGAAAAGCAGATGGGTGTTGGGCACACAGAAGCAGGCAAAGCCATGAAACTGCCTGGTCTTGCTGCTGTCCCTGCCCCTTCTCGAGTGCCTGACCTCCACAGCAGCCCCCAGGGAACATGCGGTTGCTGCCGAGGTGCCAAGAAACACAGAGGTGCTGTTAAAATACTGAGCGAGCTGGTTCACACGACTGCCATGACTTGCACAGTCATCCTTCCTGCTGCTCTCTCACCTGAGCAAGCATCTCCCCAAACCCTGACCAAGGAGGGAGAGGTGGTTTCGTTGAATCTGGGGCTTTACTCCCGAGCCGGGGATGTGCCTGCCTCATCCTGGCACAGGGTGGCTTGGACAGAGCCAGGGCTGCCTCTCTGCTTCTCAGGGCGATTTGGCGATGCTGCCCTGCTGCTCTTTCCTTGTAGAAGAAACTGCTGAGTGGATCCTGTGTCTGGTTTGAATTAGGAAGAGCTGGGAGGATCCTGCCAAGTGTGAGCTCTCGAACTGCAGCATGAGTGTCCTCTGCTGGCTTGAATTGCCTGAGACACCTCCGTAGCAAAGCCTGGCTCCCAAACCCAGGGCCGGGTCCCAAACCCTGGGCAAAATCCGTCTTCAAAATGCCCCAGCACAGAGAGTTGTGCATATTCTTGTCTACAAACTGATTTGCTCCCCTGCGTAGCCACCGAGGAGAATAAATGTCATGTTGATCTCGTCATAATTCTTTTTCATATTTCAATTTATCCACATTTCCTTCTTCCAGAATGAGGGAGGCCTCCTCACGTCCCAAGCGGGAATACAAGCCCAAACCTAGGGAGACATACGACTTTGGAGACACTGACCAATCTAACGGGGGCTTCCCCTGCAATCCTACCCCCAAAGTCTCAGGTAAAGTTGTCCCATGTGTGTGCACACACAAGTGCCTCTGGAGCAGCCTCCTGGGGATGGAGGGGAACTACTCTGCCTGGAAATGATGTTTCTGGTGCGCTGGATGTGCTTGCACAAGCTGGTGGCTCTGAAAAACATCAGAAATGTCTCTAGACTCGGGCTGTTTTCCCTTGGGGCCCAGCAGCCTTCGTTATATTGGCTTTGGGGATGTCCAGCCCAGGCCACTCGCCTGCCGTGCCCAGTGCCAGCAGTGGCAGACAGGAAAAATGAAGCATCTCTCGCTCCCTCCCCGTCTTCCATCATGCTGCATCCGTCCCTCCTTGGTCCCAGCGAGGCAGGCGGGTTTCTAAAACAGCACGTGGGCTGCCCTGTTTCTCTTAACGGATCCTCCCTTTGGGCCCTGCCATTCCCTCTCTCCAGTTCACATTGTTTTAAGCATGTCTCTTTTTGTTTGGAAGCAGCTTCCTCCTCTTTCCGATCCGACAAGCCGTCCCGGGCCTCCGTCAGGAGTATCCGTGAGTTTCCTCCCTCCGCACTGCATGCTGTGTGACCATCTCTCCCCATCCCTCCTCGCTCCTCCTTCTGTGATGCTGCCGCTTGAAGCCGCTAATACCTCCATGCTGAGCCTGGCCAGCAGAACAGTTAAGCTAAGCTGAGCTAAGCCTCAAGCTAAGCCCCAAATTAAAACAGCCATGCTTTATTGGTATTTACCAGCCTAAAGCTGGGGCCTTTGCTCACCCGGAGGAGTTGTAGCAGCTATCATCATGCAGGCATGTCCTGCGTGAGGCCACAGGGATCAGATGCTCTTCCAGAGGTATCAGACATCTCGAGGATTACCCCGTCCTCGTTACAAGCACCCAGCCTGGATTTCTCCCACTCCTGCTCGTGCTGTCCCCCCGTACCCCACTGCTGAAGGCTGGAGGGAGCAGGTAGAGCTGAGCGGGTTTCGTGGTATGTGGTCCCAGCTGGGCAGCAAGGAGCCTCAGATGGATTGTGGGGTGATGTGGGGTCCGTGGGCTGAAGGGACCTGTTGGAGTCCTGAAGCCAGGCTGGGTCTGTGGCTCAGAGCCATTGTGGTGGGGAAAGCTCGTGGTGGGGCAACAAGGAGGCAGGAGGACTTGAGGAGCCTGGTGTAGGGGAAGGGCTGTGGTGGTGGGGCCAGCTGGGTATTTTGGGAAGTTGTCTCAAGAACATGAACCTGCTTGGCTGCTGCTTTTGGTGTTTTCCGAGTTCTCTTCTAATGCTGAGTCCTTTCTGGCTGTGGATGTTCAACAGACCAGATGTGCTGGCTGTTGTTTGTGCCGTTCCCCCTGCCGTGGGTGGAAGAGCTCTAGCATAGAGGGAGGGGAACAGAACAGGGCCCTGCAGCTCCTGGTGGTCTGTATTTGCTCGGTCCCTTTTCAGTAGGATCCCTACAGCTGCAAAGCTGCGTCCCTGCCCATCCCGAAACGTTAGTGCATAGACAGAGCAAGCAGCTATAAAAATATCTTCTCTGCAGTCAAAAGGTCTGAGGCTTAAGTCATGGAGCTGAGATGTGGGAAGGAGGCTTTGGTTTTCTACCCATTTTTGGGGGGAGCATCACTGAGGTGCTAAGTGGTTTGAAGCCCTCTGCCCAGGGAGGCAGTCGCAGTCCTCTCCCTCCCATCACCCCCAGGCTCAGGGTGACCTCTCGGGTCCTGCTCCACCACATACTGATGGCTGACCCCATCGTTGACTAACTCATGAACTGCACGGCAGCTTCTCTCATCTCTGACGGAATAACCTGGCCTTTCTAATCTAATTTGGGTTGAAGTTTAGCTTAGAGCAGGGGAAGTCCAGGCAGGAACAGAGAGCACAGGGTGCTGAGGTGGGAGTCTGCTTTAGGAGAAGCTCATGAAGGAGGTGGTTGCAGCAAGACAGCAGAGGAACTAGTGAGGTAAAAGCCAGTGAGGAGTTTAAATTGAGTTAATTGTTTCCCATCGTGGGGGCAAAGTGAAGGGCCAGCTTCTCCTGGGCAGGGCAAAGCCGGGTTGTGAATCCAGCTGTGTAAGCCCCGGCTCTGGCCGAGCCGGTGATCCCATGCTGTGTCCGGATCCGGCCTCCGCACGCACGCGTG
>NW_009594235.1:0-2005 GCF_000690535.1 Cariama cristata | reverse complement strand
GGGCTTGAGGAAGAGGGGTGTGCAGGGGGTCTGGCTCACCTCTCCCCCCCTCCACCTCTCCCCGCAGCCCCCCTGGACCAGCCCTGCTGCAAGGCTCTCTACGACTTCGAACCCGAAAACGATGGCGAGCTGGGCTTCAAGGAAGGCGACATCATCACCCTGACCAACCAGATCGACGAAAACTGGTACGAGGGCATGATCAACGGCCAGTCGGGCTTCTTCCCCCTCAACTATGTGGAAGTGCTGGTTCCGCTACCTCAGTGAAACGGCATCGTTCCTGTCCCCCCTCCGCTCCCGCGGGGCCGAGTCTCCATTCCACCTCCATCCTGACATTGGCCCTCTCCGGTGGCGGGGCCGTATTATCTCTGCGTCACCTCGGGGCGAGATTGCCACCAGGGAACAAGCCAGAAGGGTCAAACACTCCCCCTTCCTTCCCCTTCCCGGTGAATTTGGTTATTTTAAATTTTATTTTTTTTTTTTGTCCTTCTGGTGCTTGAACTTCGGTACTTTGCGCACCCTGCCAGGTCCCCCTGGGCTGTACGATTCTCACAGGCTTCTCCCCGTCCAGTTTTTGTCTTTTCTTTGGGTCAAGCATTTGGATGAGCCAGATGGGAGAGCTGGGATGCATCCTTCACGCTGAGCATCAGCACGGGGAGACGCGTGGCCCAATGGCAGGGGGCAAAGCAGCCCCCAGCCTCACCGAGGGGTCCAGACCTTCAACACTCCCCCCCCCACATTGAACACTACCCCTCTCCCCGCGGATGCTGCAGCCTCCCTCCACCCCGACACCAGACCCCGGCTCTCCCCGCTCCTGGTGGCTCAGGGGAGGGATGCCGTGGGACAGCAACACTACAACACCCATCAAACACTAAGCCAGCCCTGCGGTGCGGGTGCTGAGCCCTGCCTGGGGTGCTGAGCCCTGTCTAGGGCTCTGTGCCGTCCCTCCCCAACCCCAGAGGGACAGAGCAGGCATGTCCCCGTGCCCTCTGCCCCCTCCCTGCAGAGCTTGACTCCAAAGGGGGTGGCTGTTCCCTTCTGCCCTCGATTTTAAGTATTTTAAGCCAAGTTGCTTCTGGACCTTGGGCTTTTCGTGCTACAAACTCTACTGAGTCTGTCAGAGCTGGGGGATAATTTGAGGGGGGGCAGAATTGGGCCACAGCCCGGGGGTCTCCGCGGGGCAGAGCAGGTTGTGGCTCCTCTCCCTCGAATGCTCTGCACTTTCTCTCCCGGGGGAGTCGCGGGCACCCCGTGCCGCAGAACCGGGGCTCGCGGCTGCGGGGCTGGAGCTCGGCTGATCCTCACGTGCCTTTCCTGTGCCCCCCGCCTCTGCCCCACAGCCACCCTCCTTGGCAGGGGGGGAAGCAACGTACCCCTCTGCCACTGGGTTTGGTGGGAAAAGGTATCGTACATCTCAGCGCCGCTTCTGCCACACCTTAGCCCCCGAACCTCCCCTCGTGTTCCTTATCATGGGGGTCTGGATGGGGCAGTGCTCGCCCCATCTCTTGCTCGACTCCGTGGTTTTCCGTGCTAGAAAAGTGGTCTCTTCCCCTCCTCTTCCTCGGCCTTGGCCGGGCTCCGACCCCTCTCCTCCTCGCGGCCAGCGCCGTCCCTGCCTGGCGGGGGGCTGAGCCCCAGCTCTGCACCGGGCCGGTGCTGCAGCACGTCCCTGTCCTTGCTGTTCCTGTTAAAGAGTTACACAGCCCCTTTTTAATGATTTTAACCATGCATGTCAGTGTATGTCCGATCCCCTGCCGCACTGTGCTCCGAGTGGGCTGAGCAGGCACTTTTTTTTGGGGGAACAGGCCAGCTCCCCCCCTGGCTCCCAGCAGCGCAGGGAGCCCAAGGGACCGGTGTCCTTGGGGCCCTCGTCTCTGTCCCCTCCCTGCTGGGGACCGGGGTCACGTCCCAGGAACGCTGGCTCCCGCTCAGGTGGATTGAAATGAGTTTTGTCAGCTGGGACAACTTGCTAGACCTTTTTTTGTAATGGTTTCTCCTGGTTTTTAGG
>NW_009594234.1:2459-76461 GCF_000690535.1 Cariama cristata | reverse complement strand
AGTAATAAATTAAACTAATTTCCCCAGGTGGAATCTGTTTTGCCCATGACGGTAATCAGTGAGTGATGTCTCCCTGTCCTTATCTTAACCCAAAGCCTTTCATTGTATTTTCTCTCCCCTGCCCAGCTGAGGAGAGCAGTGATAGAGCAACTCTAGTGGGCACCTGGCATTCAGCCAGGGTCAACCCACCACAGTTCTTTTTGATGCCCAAATGGAGCATGAGGAATTTGAGATAAGGATAGTAACTGGGAGAGATAATGGGCAAGAGTAAAATGAGTTAAGGAATGTCATAGTAATACTTTGTAGAAGCTAAAATGTCTGAGATCTACAAAGTTAAATTTTGCTAGTATGAGGGATGCAACTCTACGTTGTGCAGTCATTTACATTAGCATGGTGGAGATACATAGTGTTCCCAGTCTGATGTGGCACAAGAGGAATGGCAAGATACCTGTAACCTAACACAACACTCCTCTTAGGATCGTAGGATTTTTGTCTCCTATCAGCATATGTTTTCTTTGACTAGCATCTAGTCACAGATTTGTAAAATTTACTGTACAGGATTTCAGATGAGGTTTTTAATTTTTCTTTTTTGAGCAAATCTGTCATTGATGGAGTTAAATTAGGACTGAGTAAAGATGAAACCATGATCCTATGCACAATATACAGAGTCTCTGTGTATGTGCGTATACATGCACACACAGTGTTGCAGCGGTTCTCAGAAACTGGCTTTTAATGGTAACCCCCCGGTAATGTATCCATGTACCCTACCAACCACAGCTGAGGTTCTCACCAAGAAGTTCCTGACTTGGTCTAGGAGGTGGAGTTTGGAAAGGTGATATAAAGCTGACTTTGTTTCCTGTGGTGACTATTTGCTAGGCAAGTTCCCCAATTTAAGTTAGAAGACCACGAGTAAACAGCGGCATAGCGTATTTGGCAGAGACATGGTGCTAGGAATGAAATGGGAATACCTGCCTAGTGTCCTCATCACAGCTTTCTCCAGCCATCCTCCATTTCTACAGCCTTGTGTGCTGGGCCTCTCCAGCCCATGAGCCTCGGGGCATTTGCATGGCCTCCACATCCAGATGTACATCCTTGTGAACTGGGTTGTGTTTTGCTGCTGTTTAGAGCTGTAACCTTGACTGCATGGAAAATAACATTAGGATGTTCACAGTTGCCAATACATCATCTAAGGTCTCCTTACGTGTCTTCTTAATAGAAAAGCAACCCATAATCTTTAATGAATGTTTTCTCATATGACCCCTGTGAGATAGGGAAGTATGGACTAGGGAGAGAGAGATCATTTAACATTAGCCATCTAAAAGTTAGCTATCAAGTCTAAACTATCCATCTGGACTCACTCTTTAGGCAGGAAAAAGGGAGAAAGATATATGGAGTAACTGAAGACAAATTGAATAATTCTGAAGATAAGGTGCATCACCACCTGGTTGCATCTATAGGAAGCCTGGGTGTCTAGTGTGGCACCTACCTTTTAGATGGTTAAAGCAAGAGGAATTCCCTTCCAAACAGTTTAATAAGGTACCTTAGGAAGCATGTGAAATTAGGCTAGGCTTCCCAATACAAAGGCTAGGCTTTTAACTCCCCATCTTATCTATATTCACATGGGCCTGCTCAGGCCATTTTAAGGGCTGCTCTGTGCTAGTGATGCACCACAAACCAGCTGCACTACAGCACTATCTGGTATCAATATCTACCTCAGATTTTGCACATAGAAATTATGTACGCACACAAACGCAGATGCTTATATGCTTTTGGGGCATAAAGGGAAAAGGATTTTAACTCTTTGCAGTTTCTGAGAAAAGATGAATTGACAGAAAAGCTATTAAAAAGCAGAGAGGACTTAAAAAAAAACCCTCTCTGCTAGACATGGTGGGCATTTAATTTGTCAGTAACTTAGTCTGAATTGTTGATCTATTCAGAGCATGGTCTGGTGCCCTGTTCTCTGTAACTGCAGCATGCAGGATTAATATCCTCACTAACGCTTATGAATTTGGCAATATGCTCTTGCCCAATTTTTACTGCCCCCCTAAGGAAATAAGAGTACTATGTATTCTAGGAAAAAAACACACTTTTAAAATATTCATATTTCCATGGTTGTGTGTGTCTGTTGTGTAAGTTTTCCTTGGTGTCAGTGAACAAAGTGCTCTTCTGTGGAGCAGGCTCTCCTGTCTCCTCCAGCAGACTCAGTGTCTGTACAGGGAATTCCTGTTCCTGGCCCAAACCCACAGGCCCTCGGCACTGGAGGACAAGGTCGGCCATCTCACACTCTCTCTTTCTCTCAGCCTGATAGCTGATCTGTGTGGTGGAGAAATGGGCTCTGAAAGACAAAAAGAGGGGGGCTAAGGCAAAGGAGAGAGCACATGTATGTACTTCCAACTCGTCCTGGGAACTTCAGCAAACATTTCTTCCCTAAAGCAAGTTAGTTCAACTTTTGCAGAAGTCCTGGTAGTCTCTGATTTACTCTGCTCTTGATTTAAATGAATTAATGGTACCTAGCAGTGTTGTTTTACCAGCACTGTGACAGCATCATCCAAGCCTCATTTCACACCTTCCATCTTCCACCCTGCCCATGAGGGCTTTTTTTCTTTTCTTGCGGTAGCAGTGACTGAGCAACAGCATCCACTGCTAGGCAAAAGGCTGCCTACAGAGAGCTTCCTCTGTTTAGACTTCAGTCAAAGGACCCATGGAGCATACTTCGTGGCTACATATGGTCAGGGAGGCATGCATATTTTTTAAAAGTTGTGCACTTTCAAGACAGGTAATTGTGTAACCTTAGCTGCACTCTTGGGTTTTTTTCCTTTCCCCTAAGGCTGGAGTGGCACCTTGCATTCCAGCTGGTGCCGAGGGCATGGCATAGCTGCGCTGCTCCACAATCAGCTGCAGTCTAGCTCATGTTCTCCTGTCCTTCACTGAAGAGGACAGTATCAGCCCTTTCAGGCTCTCCCTGGTTGCATCTCCCTAGCTGACTACTCTCCCTTTCATGCACAAGTACAGGAAACTAGGGGGTACGATGTATGAGCCGCCTTTATTATCCTCTGCAGCTATGCTTTCCATTGAGAGCAAGGGTAATTATTCTGTTTCTGTTTCACTGTCAGGTACCACTTGGTTTATGCATTTGTCTCTTTGAAAACATGTTTTGCTTTGATGTTTGCTTTTCTAATGGGGCTAGTTTGCATAATACCTTCTGCTGCAAAAGAATGCTGAATCTACAGATGAGCTATCACCTCCCAAAATACTGATTGCTATCACATGGCTTGCCGAAGGCCTTGGCTGATGCTGTGCATGCGTGTGTCTGTGCGTGTGTGCATAGTCGGGGGAGGGAGGCAGGGTAATTTCCTGTCTTTGACCAGTTTTGACATAATACATGAGCTAAAAGAGCTGGATCCATCAGAACATTAACAGTTACCTGCTCTCCCAAAGCAGCGTGGCAGGCTTGCTACCTGCAATGGGGTGGTTATGTGTGGGGAAGGAGTGAGATGACAGGTAAAAGGGAAATTCAGTATTTGTGCCACTGGTTTCTACAGTACAGCGTTCCTGACAGCGTTTGTCACACTCTTTAGATGACTTTTACACCTGTGGAGTTTCTCCAGTGTTCACCTTTAGTAGTGTGGATGGCTAAAGTCAGATAGTTGAAGTGTACAAAACTTTATAGATCCAAAAGTCAGGCCAGGGGACATGAAACAGAATCGCTGTAGGGAGTGTTATGGGATACATATATGCATACATACACACACACACATATGAGTGAGTATGTGTGTATGTGAGATTTGCAGAGTGTTTCTTCCTTTTCCCAAAGGATATGTTACCACTCACGCATGCTGACCTCTCCCCAGTGAAATCCCTTTCCTGCTGCCTGCTCACCTGACCTCATTGCTTTTCCATGCCTGGACCTGATGCTTGACTAACTCCGAGCAGGCAAAAGTGTGGGGAGGGAAAAGACTCCTCCTTCCCTTCTCTTGACACAGAACCTGAGCCAGAGCCCACCTTTCCTCTGAAAGTGCTCTGACATAGCTGGGGGCAGAGCTTAAAGAATTCCCACTGGCAGCAAGCTTTGAGAGTCAAACTTGAACATTTTGACCTCAGTGTTTTACTTGCTAGACTATGGCTCTAGGTGCTTTTATAAAATTCGGGGACTATCCTTTCTATAGCATTGCATATTCCTCTGCTTTCAGGATTCATGCAAAACCTCCAAAGATTCAGAGGTTTATTTCAGTAAATACTCCCACATTCTAGTGCCATCTGAATGTATCTGTTTCCACGTATCTTTGGGCCAGAAATGGGGTCTGATCTCCTGAGAAGAAACTTTCTCACAAGATTTTTGGAACTTCTTGGCTTTAGTGAGCAGAGACAATTGGAAATACCATGAGAATGATAATAACTAAGAATAATTTGTGCTGACATAATGCCTTCCATCTGTAGATCTGAAAAAGCTTTATGAACATTAATGAATTAGTCCCCTTACTACCCTGTGAGACAAGGATATTTGTTACCCCAGCTTCGCAGGGGGGTTAATGAGGGGACTCTTAGGAATCTAAGGGCCTGATCCAGCATTCACTGGAGTCTATGGGAAAATTCCCAGTGACTTTACTGGGAACTGGATTGGCCTGTTAGCGGATTGCTCAAGGCCACACAGCGAGTGAGCGATAGCTTTGGGAATGGGACCCAGAGCCACAGGACTGCTTTGTTCCTTTCCAACCCTCGACTTTCTTCAGGTCTTTCATTACTTTTCTGTCTGGATGAGGTGCCTGAAGTTGAAAGCATAAGGCAACAATATAGAAGGTTCATTTATAGTGTTTCAAACCTCAGCAGAAAGTTTGGCTCTGGTCTGGTCTGAGGGAGGAATTTTAGCTAGACCCAATTTTTAAAGAGGTATCTAAGTGCTCGGTTCCCATTTTTATGGGCAGGAGAGGCTGAAAGACCTTTAAAAATCAATCTGTTAATAAGAACATTGCTCCAATCAGGTAACATATCCCTTGTACAAGCTCCCGGAGAAGCTAAGGAGAGCTAAAGCCTTGCTGAACCAAACCCTGCAAACAGGTCAGCTCCCCAAAGAGCCTTCCCACCCCATGGAGACTTCTCTTCACCCAGGTATGCCCACAGAACAAAGCCACATCTGCTGCTGCCAGGAGACACCTGCCTCACTCAAGGCAACAGCCTGCTGGCTCCCCCCACCCCAGGGTGGCCCTGGCAGACTCCCCCCAGGATCCTACCCTCCCCTCCTGGCCTGCCTGCCTGCCGGCCTTTTTCCCTTTCAGGCTGGGTTCTCCTACCACTTTTTAAATCTTTTTGCAGCTGGGTTGCTTTCCACCTGCTCCCTGGGTTAACCCCTTCCTTGTCATTATAAACCTCATTGCAGTTGCGTGTAGATGCATGCAGATGACACGCAGATGTATGGAAGCTGAAGTCAGCACGGAGCAACACAATGCCACCTTACTAAGTGCCTCGGTGCCAGTGAGAACAGAGTAACAAGTGAGATTTCTAATTGTGGGAAACAGCTTTTATTTTTAATAGTTTGGAATAGTTTTGGGGTTCTGAGCTCACTAGAAGAGACCCTGCAAGCCAGGGGAAGAGCTGGTCCTCCTGGAGCTGATGTTCACGCAGCAATCCAGAGCCAGCAATCTGGCATCAGCCCAGACCCGCCCCGGTGCAGAGCCCGTCGGGCACTGTCCTTCTGCTCTGCACTTTCCAAGACCCTGGGCATCCAGCAGACATCCAGGCAGGGCAAACCTACCCTGCCCTTAGCAAAAGCTTGTAAAGGTAGAGACCTTCCTAATGCACTCTTATTCAGTTGAGATTACAGAAAAGTTTTTGAGCTATTTCCATGTTGAAAGTTCATATCGTGTTTTTTTGGGTTTTGTTTTTTTTTTTTTTTTTTTTTTTTTTTTTTTTTTTTTTTTTTTTTTTGTTTTTTTTTGGGTTTTTTTTTTTTTTTTTTTTTTTTTTTTGTTTGTTTTTTTTTTTTTTTTTAATGAATGAAATTAAAAAAAGGATAGCTTAAGTTTTGATTTGAGACTGTGAGCTAAAGGCAGAGGTAATGGAATAACCCTGGAGACTCCTTATAATTGAATTCAGTAACAGTCTGTGTAGCTGTTTTTTGAAGGACTGTAACAAAATCGCACTACCCATAGGGCAAGTACTTACACAGGCTCCACAGTAGTCCCTTTCTGAAGCACTTCATACAAGGGAAAGTTGTTTAAGAGTGAACTATGTTGCTCAGCAACACTATGTATTTAATTTTTTTTCTTTTTTAACATTTCATAGCTCATAGGATTTTAGGCACTAGAGCTAATTTATAAGAAGGCTCCACTGTAGTTTTCTGAAGTTTATTTAACTGTATGAAAACATTTCCAAATAAATTATGTAATCTACAAGATATGTATGTTATTTGTGTGCTGCCTTGCTGGTATTTCTACTAAAGTACCATTGGGTAGAGCTTGAAGCTGAGCTGAGCTATCATCTGTTCATTCACTCATCAAAATTATTATCTGGGTCCTTTTACCTCTCCCCATGCTTCCCATTAAGAGATAAGGAGAGCCCTTTTACAGTTCAGCCCATTAATTATCTTCATATGTTTTGTACAGAACAAATAACAAAGTGGTTGAAAAGCGCACAGGTGAAGGAGCTCTTTGTGGCTCTATGAGAAGATTACAGTTACAAGTAGGCAACTTGACTACGAGGACACAGCTCATCCTTCACCCCCCCCCCCCCCCCCCCATTTAAATACATTAGATAGATCAATCCCAAATAATTTCCCACTGTTACATACCATGTTTATGGAATTACAAGGGTTATATGGATGTGTATGCGCCTGTGTTCACCTTTGAGCCATAGGAAAATGAATTCTCAAGGGAGTGAGCCCTGGTATATACTTTTTCTTGAGAGTGACCATTAAGAAGTACAAATAAAGTCTGAGGAAAAGTTCGTGGCTATACATCGGTAAGGCAAATTTTTCTCCACCCAGCTCCCCCTGCTCCTGGAAAGCTTCCACACCTTCTGGCCTCGTTACCCATGTTCCTAGTTTCCTCATTACTTGTTCTCATCTACTGCTGGGCAAGTCCTGCAAAACAGTATTCATAACATCTGCTCAAAGACAGCCCACACTCTAACTGACATGCCTCTCTGATGTGCTTTCTGTGAACTAGGGGACAAGCAAATATTTGTTCACAAAAATACTGCTGAAAGAGAAACTTCCATGGGTAACCACTGGCGTCTGTAATTGCAGAAGGATTGGGGCTTGGAGGTGAAAGGTGGGTTGGTATGGTCACTTTGAAAGCACTTGGTGAGTTTGACGGTTAGGAAGCAAGATCATTGTTATATGATATCTTCTGCTGTTCGTGCTGTTTAGTCAAATCCCCAAATCCTCCCTTTATGAAGCTAAATCCCGTCCCAGAGAAAAGTGTGAGTGCAATCTGTGGGTGGAAATAAATAGCAATAAACTATCTGAGGAATAATCGAGAGTAACAAGTAATTCTGTACCACCTTAGGTCTTCCCATGGATAAGTTACAAGTGGAGTTGGAGGCTTGATAAGACACTCTGACACAGAAAGCACACTCACTTCTGTTCCTGTCACTTAGAGGAGTGCCAGCATAAGGTCAGCTGTAAGCTGGCTGGTACCTCAGTTAAGGGATCTCCTGCCCTCATCAGGGGCTGTGACTGGTGATAAATTAAAGGAAGCTGTGACAGTGGCAGAGAGAATAATCTGGAGCAGGAGACAGCCATTTCAATGTGGGGAGAGCTTAAAATGTGCTGTTTTCCAGGGAGCTTAGGATATGGTTAACATTTATAAAAAAGGAGTGTTAGCTGCTTGAAAACGAGAAGGGTTATCCTTAGTAACTGTGTATTTGCATTTCAAAGTGGTAATTATGTGTACACACAAATAAATAGGCTGCACAGAGTGAAAATAAACAAATAATCAGTACTATTAGCCAAGCCCTAATGAACAGTTTTTGTTATAACAGAAATTAATATGTGTTCTTTGAAAGAACAACAAAATGAAATATTCCTGTTTGAGATTCTCAAGGATTACACAAACAACAAATCAGTTTAAAAAGTTAAAGCCGTGAAACCCTTTGACACCGACACGTCCTTTTAAGCATCCAGCAATTGGACCTGGCCAGCTACCCTGTTGCAAGCTTTTTCATTCCCATTGGTAATACTTTCAGCAAGTTCCTCTGAACTCCAGGCAATCAGACACATAGATGGCATACCTAAGGCTTGCTCCAGCAGGCTCCATTGACGTTTGCACTGTTGGAAGCCATTCTAACACAGTTATTTATGAATATGTAACATGCAAACTGGATCTTGCCCAAGACCTGCTCCAGTTTTAATGACTCCTCTCCTGTTTGCACACACGCACTGCAAACTCTTTCTCCGTCGGTGTGCTAAGCAGATCCAGGAAACGTTAGCCATTTCGACTTTGGGGTTTGGTGACAGGAATTGTACGCAAGCTGCTGTTTCTTGCAAACATTCCTCACATTTCTGACACACAGTAGGGTGGATACATGTTGTGTAACAGCATTTTAACCTTAGCATTAAACTGGTCAAGTGACAAAACGCTGAAAGAAAACTAGTGTGTTCAAATGATATTGGCCAATACTTATCTCACATACCAAATAACCATTCTATTTACTGTGGCTAGTCCTGAAAAAAAAGCTCTCTTTTGAAAAAAAGGGCTTTGTAAAGTCCTGTCTTCACTGTGTCATACTGCCTGAGGACAGCAGCCACAGCAGAGTGACCTGTTCCAGCCACATGCCTTAAAGGATTGTCTCAAGAAAATTAGAGTGTAGCTGAGTCTCTGTGCCCATTCAGCCTGAGAAGAGTCTTCTGCGCAGAATGTGCTTTCTTGATTAGATCTGTCCTGATTTTAAGTTAAAACCTAGTAACTAGACAATTTTACCCTTTCTCATAAAATATTTTTCAAGGCAGTTTCCTACCCCCTCAATTCTCTTCTAATATTCCCATCATTTGATATAGGGTTCGATGTTGAGTTCAAATATGTTCCAAGCTTGTTTGCTAAACCTCATCATCCTCTTGCATTCTCAGCATGCTATTGTACTGCCTAATCCTTGGTGGTAATCTGCCTTTTCAGATCAGTGCTTGCCTGGTATTATCAGAGACATCAAAAAGAGTTTTCAGCTGGCTGAAGGCATCACTTAATGCACTAGGGATATCTGGACCTGCATCTACCTATGTGCCTGCAGTTTTAAAAATGCGAAAACCCCTTTGAAACAAACCAATAAAAATAAATCAGAGTGGAAGCTAGGCTGAGCTCTTAGTGAATGCAAAACAAAATAGAAGATGCCGAAAATAATTACTCTGTTATTACACCATTTTCTAGACAGCACTATATTCCAGTCCAGCAATTAGTATTTCTATTTCCAATTCCAGATCCCTATAGGATCTCAGGAGTTGGGACCTTCACCAGATGTTTTAATGGGTAACGTATGATTCTTCTGTTGTCTTTGAAAAAAAATGATGATGAAAACATGCTGTCAGTCCTTATCAAAATATTACTTAATTTGCTCCCCTCCACCTTAATTTATGTTTGACATGTAAATGTGAAACATTTCCCCAGAGACTTTTGTGTATTTTTTTCCTTTAGGGAAGAAAAGAAGTTTTACAAAACTTGCAGTTTTTTCCTCTGTTAAAAGGCAGTTTCTGAAAAAAAAATTCTTCCAGAACTTCTTTGACCAATGCTACCTGTTGTGAAAAAGATTTTTCTTTGTTTTGATCTTCTTATCTTCTCTATTTTTAACACAGCCCTGAGTATATAAACTATCAAAACCTGATAGTAGTGGCTCACTAGGATAGAAATCAAGTGGTTTAACCTCTTCAGAAACCAGTTGTGGAATCTTAGAAATCTTGCACAGGTTTTAACGTCATTTAGGATACCTTCCAAGATTATGTTTTCATATCCCTAACCTTAAGGTCTGATGTGAGGATGCTCTGATTTTGCATATTGTTATATCAAGTGGCATCAACCCCACTACCAGATAAAGATTGAAGCTCCATTGTGCAGGGAATGTTCATGCTCATGCCAGGACATTGCTGACTTGTATCTTTTGGACCACAGGTAGCTCCTGTGGAAGTCAGCTGCAGCTTTCGTAGCGGCAGCGAGGCAAGGGGCTGTTGGCTATGGATGCTGTCAGGGAAGGCAAAGCGATGGGTGCATCTCACACTAGCAACGCTGCGGTCCCTGGTGCCCATTAGCATGCTTTCCCTGGCCGGTGCAATAGTGAGCAGGGAAACACTCATGAAAGCACTGCCAGGTCACCCCTGCTGCGACTCCTAGAGCTGCCCTTCCCTTTGGAGCTGTGTCGTCTCTTCCTTGCACTCACAGGCTGTATAATGCTCTTGGTAGGTAGCTCATAGAGTTGAGAAGTGTTGCCATGACTAATGTAGGAGGACAGCCCTTGCCTAAAGTGGTGCTGTATAAAAATGGGACATATTGGGAGATAAAAACTGTACACTAAACATTCCCAGACTGGAACGAGTTTGGCAGCATCAGCTTTTGTTATGTCCCAAGCTCCTGCAATCAGCTGTAGAAGTTCAGCCTGGTCTAACAGAAACAAGATTTATGCTTAAATAGCACAGAAAATCTGGGGAAGGGCAGGCAAGCAGAATATAGCCCAAGTCTGATGTTAGAGCCTGATTATCCCTAACAGACCACCACACTCCCCGCTATACCTAACAGCGGCTCTGAAAGGACCGAGAAAACAAAAGCCAGTACAATCAATGTAGAGTGCAAGAGGTGGTCTATCCGTGAGCGAGGTTCTGTTGTCTTCAGGGGTCTGACAGGATGATATATTTTACAGTCAGCACTTGCTGCTCCTCGTGGTACGGCACAACCTGTTTGTGAGCTACATGTATGTTCTTGTACAAAGTCTGTGAACGTGCATTGAACTCCTCTGTCTTTTCATCTCCTGTGCAGGGTACTTGCAATGTTGTTCTCATTTTCTAATCAATTGCACTCGCTGCTTGGGGGCCTTTACCTTCTTGTTGCTATACTATACTGGCTGACATGACTATTTCCAGACAGCCAGCATTCTTGTACCTGGTAGAAGATGCATTTCAGAAGTCCTTTGCCTTCCCCTCCCTTCTCAAAGGCTGTTGTGTTGGGTGAGAGTGAGCTGTCCTAGCATTCCTTCTTACTGCAATAATGATCAATTGCCAGAATGCTGCAATATATATATGGATATATATACACAATTATTCCTGAATTTCTTACATACACTAAAATTGTCTAGGAATGAATATAATGTGGATTGAAACATCACCCTGTTCTCCAGTTCTTTCCAATGTCACCTTTTGATGTAGCATGTTCAAATTCAAAACAGGACAAACCAAAATGAAATCTCGCCAAAACAGTGACATCACAGCAACAAAGGAAAAAAAAATGGAATTGACCATTACTGTGGAGACTGTTAGAATAAGGGAGAGAGGATTCCTTGCCTGAAGAAGCTGATTATGAGATCTCTTTCCAAGTAAAATATCTCTAGCCAAAAATTGCCCATGACCCTATAGACAGAAGCATAAGAGTCCATTTGTTTCTCAGTTTGATTTTTTTTTCCATATGTGGAGTTAAACATCACTGTTCCAGACAAAGATAAAAAAGTGACAGTTAAATAAGAACTTTCTTTCAAACATTCTTAACACTTGCTGTGTTAAGTGAATTTCTCTATGTTAATAATTTTTTTTTGTGGCAAGAGGATTACATCAGAATTACAGGATACAGCTATCAGAATATTTCCTCATTACCTCTGAGAGGAGCAAAACTATTATTTATTTTGGCCACTGGCTGGTTCTAAATGATCTTCTGAGCTCTTTCATAGACCTGCCCATCCATAGCTCTAAGATCCCTACAAAGGGATGGGCAAGGAAAATTTATTTGTGGTTTGTAGAACAAAAGGCTGCAGAAGCACAGAGTAGAAGTAGGAAGATGTGCCCAAGCAATGTGCCTTTGTGGGGAAGTTAGGCAGAATTTGGCTGAAAAGCATACACTCTTGTAAGTTGGTTCTACTGCCATGATAGTTACCCAGGAGACAGTTGGCCTGGATTCCTCTTGCATCTCCTATTTCACCAGTATTTTGCATATACTGTAAAGGTAAACCAAAAATGGTACTGAATGCATCCAGTCAGCAAATTGTGATGCTGGGGACCAGGACCTATTTATTGAATTGAAGAGCTGTGTTCAAAATTCTTCTACAACCAAGATAATCTCTTACCTGAAGTATCTTGCATCTATCCATTAGCCTTACGTTCCTGAAGTAAAACTAGATAAGTGGTGGTTCTATTATTTCTTAAAAATGTTTGCAACACATCCTTTTTGCCATTCTGAATGACCATAAACCCAGTCTTTAAAATTTTTGTGTGATACAGAATCCTCCTCCAGGCTGGTTAAGAGTCAATAGAAAAGACACTGATGTAGGAGACTGAGTTTCAAGCCTCTATTCCAAAGAAAACTGATTTTGTACACAGAACAAAACACCTATTAGCACTCCAGAGAGTGCTCCTGTGGCACAGTTCACTTAGTGGACATAACACTGAGATGTAAGAAACGTGAGTCCAAGTCCTTATTCTGAAGCAGGTAGACCTGCAACATGAACTCAAGTTTTCCCACACTCTGGTAGGTGACCTAACCAAAAGGGCAGCCTGGGACAGAGTTTCCACAGTAGTTCCCAGCTATTTGTTTGTCTCTCTTTCTCTACATTTTGACCAAAAATTGATCACCACCTTGAGAAACTTTTCCTAAAACAAGTTTAGTGAAAACTCACACAAATAGTTCTGGTTTCAAGGATTCTGTGTTTTTTTAAAGGGAAAAAAAATAAACCCCATTGAATGGAAAGATTTCCAACAGGCTCTACTTTGGTGTTCTGTGACTGGACGATTCAGAGGCAACGTGAAATCAGAAAAGCAGTCTGTATGACTGCCATATACGCATGACTTCCACTTTACTAAGTAATGCGCAGTGTTTTATATGCCTGGATATACACCAGGACTCACCGAACTACTATGAAGTCTTCTGTGTAATGAAGCAGAATTCTGCCCTCATTTGTTTCTGTAGCAGTGCATTAAATAGTGTATTTGCCTTTTATTTTAAGAAGCTGAGGGAGAGAGAACCTGATAAAATGACCAGAAAGTTTTCAAAGGTGGATCTACTTTCTAGCAGATTACAGAACTCTGAAAACCAAATCAGCAATGTGTTTGTAAACCATTTCATTGTTCTCATTTTGCTCCCAGAATGAGGTATTTTAACATTTATGGAGATGGTGGCCTTTGAGAAATGAAAATTTCTAAGAAATACTGATGAATTTCTAAGCCAAAAACTCAGATAGATAAAGAAGCTGCGGAAAATGAAGTGAAAAGAATGAACTCTGATCTCTTTTAATGATGTTACATACAATCACTATTAAATTATACCTTTGACTTTATTAAGGTGTGTTAACAGACTCTGACAGAGTCATGAAACAGGCCGTGTTCCACCTTTTGTGCTGCCAAGGAAGAGGAGCTTGCTTCCCTGAAAACCTGAAGTAAAAATCAGATGAATGCCTGTGAAAAGGAGATGCTGGAAGCCCTCATGTTCTGGGAGCCACGCAAGGTCCCGCTTGACGTTCCTGCAGCTCTGCAGAGAGGGCTTGGCCAGTCGCTTCCCCGGGAAAAGCTGTTGGATTGAAATCTGAAGAAATACTTTTTCTGCCTGTGTACTGTTATTGCTAAGAGTCATGAGAACCAGAGGGCAGTCATGGGATTTCTGGTAGGCTTAGAGAAGAGAGGATGAAAAGGTATCCCCTCATCCGCCATTCATCGCTGCCAGATGTGTGCTGCTCCTGGTTAGAAGTGATTTCAGTGCATGACTCACGAGGTGCCGATTCATTCCGTACTTGGTGCAAGGTTCCCTGAGCCTGCCAGCTTTCCCTGTGACCAAAGTACAAGCGTGATTCCCACCTAAATTTTTCCCTAATTAGCAGTTTTAATAGAGTGTCGGCAGTTCCACCTATTTATGAATGTCAGAACAAATACCTTGACCCTCAGTCATTGTTAGCATTTAAACTAAATATAGAAAATTTCACTTTGCTCAGTTCTTGTAGGAGGGATTCAGCTTTACATCCAAACAGTCTACACAAGAAAAATAAATGAAAAAGGTTAATATAATCTGGCAGTATGACTAAGATTGTCATATGCCTTCAGTAATGGTGGTCACATGAGACAACAGAATGAATATTGTTTTGTCAAAGAGGGAGTGTTTGCATAAAATTAACTAAATAATAATCATAAATTTGTTTGTCAACTATTCCAGCCAATTTAAGTTCAGCCAAAAAAAACCCCACCAAACACAGGTGTAAAAAATTAGGCCTTAAGTGTATAGTTATTGAAGATGAGTGGCCAGGGTTCAAATATGCATATCTGACTTTGAAGATATCAGTCTGTTTCTAGGTTGGGGCAAAATCTACAGCTAGTTGTATTTCCTTTTATTGGTTATTCCCTGGAGAATGTTTCAAAATCTAATGACAACCTAAACAACTGAAAATTTTAAAGTGAGAAATAGAGAATTAATTTTAAGTGATGCATCACAGTATTTGCAGCTAGGGTGTTTTATGCCTGACCTTTTTTTTGCTGTCCACCAGATTTCTTCACTGGCTTGCATCCCAGGATTGGAATCATAGTATCTTTTGCGTCTTGCCCCATATAGTATGTTGTGTGAGTCCTTGGCCAGGAGGCCTTGCAGCTGAAAACTGAAAATTATTCCAGGTTAATTTTGTTGCTGAATGGTTCTTCTGTTTGGTCACCTGAAAGCTGAGGTTTCTGAAGACAGGAGAAACTTCAAATGTAAAAATTTTGCTTAATCAAGAACTCTAGTTATCTGCCAGAATGTATTTTAGATGGAAAATTTCCAACTAGCTTTAGCTAAATTCTATTTCTCTGTTGGCAAATCTCCTCATAAAAATGCAGAGAGTGTACATAAAGCAACAGGCCCAATCATTAGATAAAAAGGTCTTGTAACGGGTTAAATTAGCTTTAAAGTTTGCTTGCCGAATGGAAGGTATAATAAAACATATCCCCAAACCGAGAGAGAGATGGCAGGTCTAATTTTAGGGTTACCAACTGTTTATGTTTGGTGATGCCTATCATTACAGAACAATTTCTATGTCTGTGGCTAGAGACTCTAGTGCCAGACTGAAGAGTAATAGACAGAGAGGAGCAGTGTAGGTTGGTTAACCTTTTCTTTGTGACAATTAGATTATCTGCTCGTTGGCATTACACCATTCATGGGTATTGGCCATCATCGTAGCTAGTTGGCTAAAACTGATCCCCAAATCAGGTTTTCTGCATGTGGGAGCAAGACTAGCCCTTCTCATTGAAATCTTACTACAGCTCTGTGCATAACCCTATGAGATCAAAAAGGGAGACAGGCAGAAAGGAAGAGGGGAAAAAGTGAAATTCTGATGAACCAAATATATAATTGAGTAACTCAGCAAGTTGCTTTATGATTTTCATTGGCCTTCTTAATGTCTAAGTGAGCCATGTATGTTGCCAGATATCATGTCATCTGGTACTTTTGTGGTATTCCCACAAGCGGGGAAACAAAGTCTCATGACAAAGCCAAATGTTGTATTTTGTTAGTGCTATAAAACACCAGAATGCTGCAAAACTATGAAGAAAACATAAAATCATAAGCTCTCCTGTCTTTTCATGGTTATTATTCTCCTTGACAGGGCACATTTCTGAGAGGCTTTTGGTATAAGTCTTTCATGAGACATTTACAAGAGCCCTCATATCAGTTCCCTCTGCCACAGTTTATACTAGGACTTTGCTAAGAAAGCATGTTGCTTCAGCCTCTTAATGATTTTTCAGAGATACTAAGATTTCACAAAGTCCTTATCCCCCATCAAAATCCTTCTGAGATGCTTGCTGCTTGTGCAAAGAACTGGTTCATCCTAAGCTTAGCTGAATGAGAAGAGCTAGTAGGGCAATTCCAGGGTAGACATTTACCATTTTCTGCAAAGCAAAAAATTGCAGTCTCTGCTTTAACTAAAAGTGTATCTTTAAGGCTCTTTAAAAACACCTGAGGACTTCTTGTTGTTGTTGCTGTTACGAGAGCATGTGGACCTATCGCCCAATGTGAGGTCTAACATGCTAATGAGTATGGAAAAGGTATGCATTCAAAAGAAACTAGAGTTTAAATATACAAACCATGTGCAAAGTGGAGGAGCAAAGGATATCCCTATTTCACAGCCAGGGACATGATGTAGAAAGACTGAATAATTTTCATCAGACCTTTCAGAATGTTACCAGCAGTCTAAGAAAAATCCTGATGTGCATCATGAGAAGTAGCTTTGTGGAGATCTATGAGAATTTGTAAATAAGGATTTATCCTTAATTAACATTTTAATGATTCTTTTACCTATCCCAGAAATCTGTATTAAGCCTTGCTGAGTATGTATTGAAAGCCTTGCTGTTGTAAACAGACACTGATTCACCCAAGCCAGTGAAGTAAAATTCACTGTCCTTGCAAAGAATCTGGTTATAGTGAATTGTCTTTTGCAGCAAGAAGGGGAATAGGAAACTTGCAAGTGTGGTTTTCATTGTTAGTTTTTTAAGATATTTGAGTGGGGAATTCTCAGGCTTCTTTCAATGCAGCAAAATGTCAATGTTTCATTGATGTTCCCACAAACATTCAAAGATAAATACTGCTACCCTATTCTCAGAAAACAGCTGAAGTCTGTATTCTGTATGCTGTGCAGAGCAGCTAGCATTAGATAACCAAAGAGTCTTACTCAGCAATCAGCAAATTTTCCTGAACTGCAGTTGTGCATTAGCAGAAGACTAACTTAGGCCCTCTCAGGGGTTGCATGGGCGGATTGGCACAGAAACTCACCCATTCCATGCTAACGTTAATTTCTATACATGCTCACGATGAACAAGGTAGAAGGTTTCTTTTAAAAAAAAAGGAAAGTAATTTATGCAAGTTTATGTGGAAAGTCTATAGCAGATGACTAGGAATAGACTTAAGCCTTAATTACAAAGTCATGTTGTCTCATGTTGTAGGGTTAGAGTAGATCAGGAGTCCATACTCTGTTGTGAAAAACTCCTGCCACAGCCAGCAATTTTAAGAACTGTTTCTAGCAAAGCATTCATTACTATTCTATTTGGTGGCAATTATGAATGTAGAAAAGTAAATAATTCACACTAGGCACATTTTTTTTCTTTTCATAGTCCCTTTTTGTTTTCTGTTAACTTTTATGTTGGTTTCTCACACCCTTTCTTACTCACTTGAACTTACCTTGGGAGTCTCCGGTGACACCGTATTGGATCATCGTGGCAGCAAGACTTTGGGAGTTGTCAGCTGTGTAAAGAACGGCAGACAAATAGGAAACTTGCTGCCTTTGCAGTGGTTTTTACCTGAAGGGTGCCTGGCACGTCTGTCTAATTTCCAAGGGAAAGGCAGTGTATGGTATGGCAGGCGGGCATGGTCACAGCAGGTTACAGTGAGGTATGTCATTTCAGAGCATGCAATTTCCTCTTTGAGTCATTTTTCAAGAAAGGATGAATCACTACATCCTCTTCTGTAACTGTGGTTCTGCCCCTGCACATCAATGCCATGACTGGATCTGAGGTGGATGCACCTTTTTAATGTTAACAGGAGGTGAATGCCACACATTACAGCAGGATGCTTGGCCCCTTTGCAAAGTTTGGGAAGAAGGCGAAAGGACGTGCAAAGTACTTTTGCAACTTCTACAGCTGATCAGGTGTGGAAACTGCTAGGCAAAGAGTATAGGATCTTAGTAATGAATAAAGAAATTAAAATAAAATTACTAACCTGATTTGTTTTGCCTCAAATTTGACATGTCAGGAGCTGAAGGGTTCTGTCTCACACCAGGGAACCAGACTCAAACCATGCTAGCCTGCTCTACCAAAGGACAGATTCCCAAATACTAGCAGTATGGTTTGCTGTTTCCAAGTGTCTCTATTCCCCAGTAAAAGCCCGAATAGTTAGCTCTTTCACTTGGTGGGGTTCTTTTTTGTTTAGATTTTTAAAGATTTTCTGTGTCACTCAAACACTCAATGAGGCTGGCAGCTTTAACATCTGATATCCCTTTTTTTTGCAGCATTTCCACAGAAAGGTAGTAGCAATTCCCAGTGGCAGCTTCCCAGAGCAGAGGGAATACCTCAGTGGATAGTTCATTTGTTATGCAGCATCTGGGATTCTTTTCAGTGTCTCCAATTACTGGTCTGATCCAATTCCCATTAACATCAAGTAAAAGATTCCCATGACTTCAGTGGGGACCAGAACTAGACTCTAAACTTCTGTTGACACCAAACATTGGAACAGAAAATGGACAATGTTGCTGAGTTTTGTATAGAACAAAACAGAACAGAAACTCTACGTTCATATACTATAAAGGATATACAGAATGCAAATGCCTGATGTTGTTGAGGGTTTTTTTTTTTGCATTGTTTTGTTTATTTTTTACAATGGTTGATGTCTAATAGAGTTAAAAAGGCTTAATAGTCTCAGGATCGTGAACTCTGAATTGTCATACTGTCTTCCTACACGTGAGACAGGACTGTATCTGTTAATACTCTAATGCTTGTATGGTAAATCAATGCCAACAGGAAAAGACAGCTCCATTAGAAACAAATGGTTGTAACACAATATCTAATGACAGGTATTTGCAGTGCTTTGGAGGCACCATTTCAATTTAGACTGTGATTATACATGATATTTAGCAATGGTGACTTGTCACTTGTAAATGGAGATACTGGTATTGAGCAAAAATTGGCACAAAAAGTATTTAGTTTAAGGGCAACCTCAAAGTTGATGCTGGCTTTTATTAATTACCATCTTATTAATGTATGCAGCTACAGCCCTGCTCCGTATGCAGCTAAAATCCTGCTGCTTATTGGCAGTGTCCAGAATCATAAGCAGTGGCAGAAATGCCCCCTTTGTAACATCCTTGGGAACAAGCAATGTGATCATTATAAAATGGTGTACTTATAAGCTTAACACATGCAATATAGCTTTGGTTTGATGTACACTATGTAGGAAAAGATTATGCGCATAATGAGAGTGAAGTCATCTACTACTTGAACAGAGAGTGCCTTGCCAAGTGAGCTTGCACCCTCCCACAGGGATCCTCAGGAGTACAGCTGGGTGAAATAGTTTGCCCAGAGCCTGTTCTTGAGAAAGGCAGAGGATTTTTGCTCATGTAAATATTCAGGTTAATTTCAATACATGATTTTCCCCTGGGGAAAAAAAAAAAAAAAAAAACAAAACCAAAACCAAAAACCCACAACAAAATATCCAAAACCAACCAACCAAAAAAAAGGTCAAAAACCTTTCTGGTAAAGGTTTCTTCTTAATCTTTTTTTTAAAAAATCGGTATTTAGGAGTCTTGAGAAATATAATAATGGTAACAAAAATGTGAACTTAAAAGTACTAGCCCCCACCCTGGAACTAGAGGAGTGCAAGTGGGACTTGATCATGATCTGGTTGTTCTAAATGAAATCCTGATCTTGCCTGCTTATAAGATAAATCATGATTTGGGTTGACCCAAAACATGTTGGGCTTCTTTTTAGTTATTAGGATTCACTCACTGAACTGAGAAAATAATTTTGTAGCCCAGTTGAGATCAGGAGGCTTTTTGTTTCGTCTAGCCTCTAAAAAACTCCTGCTTTACACTGTTCTCTGCATTCTGACTTTGCTCCACACGCCAGTACAGAGAATAAGTCTCTTTCTGTGCCCTTTAGGGCACTTCAGGAGCATCCTGGTTGCAGGATTCCCTTCCTCTCCTGAGCACGCAATGTGTACTTATGTGGGTCCTTTTGAGGCTACGCGGCGTGGGAGTAGGTTAGTGTGCTTTTACTTCCACGTTATGTACTCAAAAATGCAATTAAAGTCTTACATTATTGTATGGAATTCTGTTGGGAAGCTTATAAAGATAGGGGCCATCTGCAAAATTCAGGTCCAGGCCTGGCTTCATATTTCAAACATGTGCTAAGTCCAGGGCTGTTCAGAGCAAAAGTTTTCACTCTGCTCTCTCACTCCTCTTTGCACATGTGCGTGTGTGAATGCACCAGACAGTGCACACAGCGGGTGGGTATGTGTGTGCTTATCTGTGCCACATCCACACACGAGCCCCTCTGTGTGTGTGTAGCGAATGCCTTAAATGCAGAGACACAGCAGCATTTATTCTTCCTATTATAGAAGCAATTGAGTGGCCTTTGCTCTACATGCCTCTTAGTAGAAGACAGCAGATATATAAGACGTCACGCGATGGCAAGACCTGATCCTCAGGCCTTCTTTTAAGTAAATTGCTCTTGCGGCAAAACCAACAGGTAGAAAGTTCATTCAGCCAAAAGGGGTCTTCAGAAGTAGGCCTAACGAGTGCCCGTGAAGCGGAGGAGGTGGTGACATGGCCGGGGGGGCCAAGCAGGCCCCTCGTGGGCTCCTTCTCAGCAGAGGACCACGCCAGGTGTCACGGCACGGCCGGCCAGTGCTTGTTGAAAGGGCAGGGTGGCTGCTGGTCGCCCCTTCGCTGTCTCTAGCTCGCCTTAGTGGCCGAGACGAAAGCAGGAGGGGATGTGGGCCAGCTGCCTCCCCAAGTATCACCACTTTCAAATTCCACTTCTTATCTCAGCCCTTCTTCCTTGTTGCTAATTACCACCTACTCCAAGATGTCAAGAACATACTCCCAGGAATAAACTGCTAGATAAACAAACCCCAGACAAACATCAAAGCTTAAAACAAACTGATAAGTCCCTTTGATTGATTTGAAGGGAGAGGTGTGTTTGGATTGGAAGGTGCAAATGTTGAGCGGAGCAGCACCTGCTGTCTTGTGATCTGACCAAACCATTTGGCTTGAAAAGGCCAAGAGATAGGGAATCAGAAATCCATTTGGAGTTACAAAAGCAGCAGGGGAGGCTTAGATGAACAAAGGGGCTCTCCAGGCAGGGCTGTGTGCTGCTTTTTGTCAGCTTGGTATCACATTCCCTGCCCCAGCGTGACAGACAAATGCCAGGCCAGATGATGTGATACGATCAGCCTTGTGTGGATGAGGTCTGTACCTGTATTATATGATGGCAGCAGATGCTGATTCAATATGGGGGCAAGTGCAGAGTAAACCAGAGCTCGAGCGGCTCAGCAAGAATTATCTACAGGTACCTGTGTCAGCGGGCGGGAAGGGGGTTTTTCAGAGGCAGAATAGGCTTGGGATGTGTCTGTGTGTGGATTGAGCACTTGTGAAAGATGCTCAGTTGGAGAATAAAACGTCTATACAACAGCAGAGCTCCCAAACCCCTTCCCGAGGGTCTCGCAGGCTCTCAGTCCCACTCTGCAGAAACTGTGCTTACCCTGGCTGACACAGGAATGGGAATCCCACTTACGCTTGTTAAACCGGAGATTAGTAGAGAAAGCCTACAAAGGCCTAAATATGCCTAAGATCAAAGTGATATAATTTACCGTGACAAAGCAGGTTATCTTTTCCTCTCTTAAGTCTCAAAGCTGCAAAAATACTTCCATTCTCTTAACTACACACATACAGCAGTGCCACAGTTACTGACAGGCTCTCCACGTGTTCAGTGAAGTAGGATCCAAGGACTCAGGCTCCCGTCAGCTAATTTATAGCGCTTGTATCTGTGCCTGAGGGTGCCCACGGGTGTTTCAAACGCTGCAGTGAGGGGCTGAGGTGGCTCTGTACCATTCATGTTTCAGTGTTTCCTCTAGCAGTGACTTTCCATTGAGGAGAGCAACTGTGGTGGAAAGGAAGATGGCATGGCTGGGAATTCTTCTGCTTTGACTGCACTGTGCAGCGTTACAAGTAAAAAAATGCAGCCTACAAACAGTTATTTTACTTACTTGCTTTTATGAGCAAAGTAAGTTCTGATCTCTTATTAGAGATTGTTAGTTTTGTCATAAGGTTTTTTGGGGTTGGGATTGGGGTTTTTTTTCCTGCAATGGGGGGTGTGGGGGTGTGGGTGGGAAAGGAGGAGAGGAGGCTGTCTCTTTTTGGTTATGAATTTGCTGTAACTGATGGAAATTCTAGTGTAAAGCTCATGTTTACCAAGCTCAGAAGCTCCGAGAAAACCTTTAAGTTTTTATCCCTATTTCTTGAAGTGAAAGCAAAGGAAATGAGGCTAAGAAATGATGGGTGGGTGAAAAAGACAGTTCATGTTACTGAAAAATGGAAGTGGGTGGATATTTCAGAAATGCTTAATCAATGTTTGCGAAAACCAGGAACAATTTCTAGGAAAGGAGTTTACCCTCAGCAATAACAGCAGAAGAACAATTTTAAATAAACTACTAAAATTCTCAACTTGAATTTTCATAGTACATATCCAGTTCTTGGATTACCACTTATCCAGCTATATATCAGGCGATTCTGTGCTCAGTGAAAAACAAGCAATGGAGGTTGAATTTCTGGAAATGCATTTTCAAAACCATACACTTTTCAGGACAGAGTGATGGGTCTAGTCCTGTTACTGGCATTGCCTACAGTGTTTAAATGGTGTTTCAAGATGCACCTCTCCACTCAAGACAATAATAGCTAAAATTCCCAGGCATGCTCCATTTCCCAGTGACTTTCCTTGAACACACTTGAAGCATACGCAATGACTTTAATACTACTGAAGAAGTACTGTTGTACATTGAAGAAATCAAGGAGAGACATGCTTTTCTGCCTCTCTACTTAAAAAAAATAAAGCAACATCACCTCTCCATACATGAGACTTTCTGTCTACTGGAATGGCACAGAAAGAAGATCTCTGAGGGTTTTCCAGTGCCAATAGGGATGATTTATAGCTTCAACACTATTTGTTCTAATCTTGAAGGGAGGGGAGGAGGGAGGGAATGGGTACAATGATACATAAAGAAACATTATTTCCCAAAGGCAGATTTTATTTCTTTAACAATTTATAAAGCTCCAGAAGTGAAATATCACTATTTTGGGACTGGTGTTGTATATCAATGAGTTTAGCAGCTGCCAGACTTATACATGTATTTTGTACTGTACATACAGTGCAAAGCCCGTTGATTCAACAGTGGTAACAGGGTCTTTATTGTCATTGTTGCAGTAGATCACCAAATTTGATCTTAAAAGACAGACTGTGCACTGAGAAATGTCAAAGGCAAACTTACATCATAAGCAAAACCAACTATGCCTCCACTAATCACCCTACGAACTACCTCTGCTACTGCATTAGACTTATTCTGCTCTTTATTAATAGCAGATATTACTACCACTGTTCTGTTCATTCTGTTAGCACCATGAACTATGTAGACATATAAATGTGACCCAATAATGAATATATCGATTAAAATTTTTTTGAACTCTAGTGAGGGAATGTGGATGTGTACATTGGGAAAGGCAGAAAAAACAAATCTTGTGATTCTTACTGTACTCGTACTGGCTCTATAGCCCCTTACAGACTACTTATAGTGAATACCTGGATTTACAGGAAAGATATAGACAGGTTGATTTTAGGTAGGAAATTCAGAAACCAGCAGTGATAGCTGTTTAAGTAGAAGATGGGTTCTTGAAGCCAAAGCCCAATTATTGAGGGGTCTCAAAATGGTAAAAATGATTGCATGCGAACCACAGGTCACTGCATGACTTCAGATGGATACCATGGGCTCTTTCTGCCTGAAAGCTACTAAATCTGAAAATTAAAAGAAGGAGAAAACAAGAAATTTCCTCTTGAGGTCTGTGGGAACTTGGGGTAATAAGGTAGATAGGACTTTATTTATCTTCTGGAAAGTAGAGATACATGTCTCATTTCGGGGTTTTACACATAGAACAGGAAAGAAACTTTCCGAGAGGCTCTGTAGCCTCCCTTTTAAAAGGGAGTCTGAGGCGATTGCCTGTGTTACCTCCGTTTTCACCTCTCAGAGCACAGTTGAGGTGAGAAAGGGTATAGCTCTACTGAGATACACACACTGTTCCCCTGTGTGTTTTCTCTCCCTTTTAACTCAGTTTTGTTTGAGTTGGAGAAAAATCTAGTTTTCAGCTCTGCAGCTACAGAGACTTTACTGTCAGCAGAATCAGTGTATTTTCCTTAGGCAAAGACAAAAGAGACAATAGAAGGGCAGTGTGCATACACACATATACAGTGTGCATTGTTACAGGCTCAGTGGGGACTTCTGGTATGGGATTCATTATGCGGATACAGAGTGAGGCAGGGCCATATCCTTCTCTGAGAATGTGTTGGGATTCCAGAAAGCTATTGCAGACACTGATGTCTTTTACATTGCTTTTATTGGGTGCTAGGTCTCTGGATTTAGCTTGTTATTATAGGATGTTTGTGTATTTATTTGCTTAGAAATAATTTAGTCCAGAGTTTACTGAAGATTCCACGTGTTCACTTGAGATGCAGCAAGATTCAGAAGATGAGAATCGAAAGTTTGTTTGATATTGGTGTCATTGCTGCTCTGGGGCTTTGAAAATTACTGGTCGTGGCAGTGAAATGGGGAGCAGCTCTACTCATTTCTGTTGGGAGCTTGCAAAGCAGAAGTCTGCGATTTTTCAGTTCCTAAGAACGTCCGCATAGTTTGCTAATCCCTGGAAGTGGGGAGCCAGCTTTTAACAACAGCAGGAGGGACTGGACCTTTGGTGTTCGCTAGCTCTGAAACTGGGATTTAGCCGGATTATTCTTCATTTCTCACAAAAAGGGAGTTATAGTGCTTGTTGGAGCCAAATGACAGTTGTGGGAGCTGGGACTTCCATTTACTACATACAACAGCAAAGCTAAGAGGAAGCCATGGCTGCCAGATGTTTGTTTTACATAATCCAGAGGATGCAGATGTCTTTCTTCAGCAACGGATGTTCTATGATATTCTTTAAAGGCTGGTACCTAAGGAACTTTCCCTAGGTTGTGACCTGAACTATGCATGTCTGAGAGGAATGGAGCAAGGATCCCTTTCCTCTTTGCAGGTTACTTGAGGCAGCTTGGGTCCTGGGGTGGAAGAATAGCTAGGATTTTGCGCCTGCTTACTCCTACCCCAGAGGAAAGCAGGTGGCAGAACAGCTTAAGTGATGGCTTCCTTCTTGCAACAACCTACACTGGACCTGAAGGAAGGAATGGAATGGAATGGAATGGAATGGAACAGAACAGAATAGAATGGAATGGGATGGAACAGGATAATAGAATAGAATAGAATAGAATAGAATAGAATAGAATAGAATAGAATAGAATAGAATAGACTATTTCAGTTGGAAGGGAGCTACAACAATCATCTAGTCTGACCACTTCAGGGCTGGCCAAAAGTTAAAGCACATTATTAAGGGCATTGTCCAAATGCCCTTTAAACACTGACAGACTTGAGGCAACAATCACCACTCCAGGAAGCCTCTTCCAGCGGTTGACCACTCTCAGTTCCTAATATCAAGTCTGAGGAGTACAGGTTGTAAGGAGGAAGAGCTTGAAAGGAGCATGAGGAAGTCAATCTTTGCACAGCTGGTGGGCTTGCAGCACCTCTGAAATGAGCTCAGTTAATAAAGAGCCACTTAAAGAACACTGGCTTTTTTGTATTATTGCCTGCTGCGGTGTCCTGAGGTTGGTAAAAAAGGAGACATTAGGTCTTGAAGTTAAACAAAGCAGTATCTACTTACAGAAAAAAATATAAGAGGGACAGATGTTAGGACTGATGGGTTTCCAAATAAAACTGTCCTTTGCGTTAGTGGAAGAGTTCATAGTCTCTGTAAAGAGTCAAGGAGAGGAGTTAGAAACGAAACAGTGGAATAAAATAAGTTACACAGAGATGCCATAACACATTCCCAGAATTCAGAGCCACCTTAAGGTGATGGCTGACAAGCACTGTGTCCTCAAACTTCATGAAGTGGAGAGAAACTTAGCTGCAATCTGAAAAAATTGAATATGAATGCCAAAAAAGACAAATGCTTATTCTGCTGACAATAGGGCTACATCAATGACAAAGTGAATAGATTTCTCTGAGTGCTGTAGGCTACATCTATAACAGTAAACAAAACAAGGTCAAGCCTTGAGCAGTGGCTGATGATTGTTCAGAGTTCAGTTGTTTGCATGGTCTCTGCTATTGCCCTAACAATACCAACAAACGTTTTCCAGATAATTTCTGCATGTGAGTTAGGGAATAGCATGAAACAGGGATATTTCTGAACAAGCAGTCTGGATGCAGCCACCCTGCTTTGTTGGGAAAATGAGTCTTGCAGCTATGCCGTTAGACCAATATCCAACTCAGACCATAGCTTGGGATCCCCTGATACTGCTGACAACTGCACGTGACCCTGCTTATAAGTTCTTTGCTGTCTGCTCTAAAACTGTTTAGATTCCCCTCTTTTTCTTTCAATGCATAGAAATCATTTTGATTTCAGCTATGTTATATAGCCAGGTCCAATATAATCCCAATGGCTATCATAAATGGCAGTATTAGACTGGAGAAATGTGAACAAGTGCAAGTGGCATACAATAAAAATATCCTGAGTCCATAGGCAAGCATAGGCCATCAATAAGAAACTCATGAAACAAGAGACTGGAGCTGTTAGGAGCACTGAGCTAGAGTAGGGACCCTGTGCTAGAAGATGTGATGGAACCCAGCCAAGAGTATATTCTGCAGCACTTTCTTGATAATAACAATTGGAAAAATGTCCCCTCTCTCCTACCTTTCTACTTGGGAACATTACTGTTAGGTTGGGTCCTCTCCTCACTCCTGACTATGTGGCAAAGGAAAAAAAGATGCAAAAAATGTCACCAAATGACTGAAGCTGGATGAAGTTTTGACTGGATTCAATTCTGTGCAGAGGGGCTATTAGGTCAAAAATTTTCTCTTTCTTTTCCTCCAATTTCTTCATCTGAGCTTCACAAGGATGGTTTTGCTCTATCCTTCTCACTCACCCCTTGTCTTTTCATTTAGCATATCCCCCCCTGAACAGTGCTGGGAATCACCACTGTCAGGTGGTAAAGATGTGACCAGGTGGTGTGGATTTGTATTCTGAGAAAAATAAAGGTACTGAAACTGCTGGTACTTCCTGTTCTCTCTGAATGCCTTTGTCTTACCTCTTTCTCTAAGAATTAGGATTCTTGGGGCATGATCCTCTAGCACTGTGTATGTGTGAATGCTTGTGGCTTGATCTTAGGCGATAATCATAATCATAAAAAATAGTTTCAACTAGCTGTCACACAAGAATGACATGTGTGACTTACCATGTAGAAAGCTAGGGAACTGCAAATCTTTATGGACTTTGTTGAACTGTGCTCCAGTCCAACACCAAAATATCCTCGGTGTGAAAAAGGAGGGACGACAGTTGCCCTGGCCTTCACCCAACATGCAAGGCCAAAGAAAGTATGTATTAGAGGAGATGGAGGAGGGTGCTTCACGGCAAGCTGAAGATAGAAATACATTGGACATGTAGACAGTGAGAACACAGAGAATTTCATTAGCTCCAGTGAAGACTGGGCAGAACGAACTGTCAGTCCTGTGAAGAAGAGGTAACAGTACACCTGTTGAAACAAGCACAGAAAACTGGTGAGAAAACATGTGCTTCTTATGCTAGACATCTGTTGACTTTTGAGAGACTCCAGCTGCACTCCAAAAAATGTAGAGTGTTTAGGAACTAAAGGGTGGGAAGAAGTCCAGTGATTTATAGGGATGCCTAACTTATCTTTCTAGATTCTGCACATGCTTATCAGAAGCCTGTGAACTCTTGAGACAGTTAGCACATAGTGGGCGTATGGTGAGATACCAAGAAACAGGCATTTGAAGGAGTAAAGAAAAATGTAAATGATATATCAGGCTTTAAGTACTATCAAGCAGAGCAGCCCTGGAACTACGGTGGCTATGTCTACATAGACACACCTTTGAACAACTGAGGTTGTTCCTTGGGACCAAGCACCACAAATTTATGCCCAAAGCAAAACTCATCCAAGTGATACTCTAGTGTTAACAGTGTACTTCCCTCTCCCTTAAATGTCTGCAATAAATTACTGTAAGTCTTCTGCTTTTGAAATTTAGAGAAGATCAAATATATATCATAAGTTTATAAAAGTAACAAATCTTTAGGAAAAAAGAAAAAGAGTCAACAAGATCGTTTCAGCTAATGTGAAGCTGTTTTTTTGTTTTCTGTGCCAGCCCAGACAGGGGATAAGGCGGACTGGGCAGGTGTGTGTGAAAAACAGATGTGCTTGTCTGACTGGCTCTCACATGAACAAAGCATGGTGATGCCCTTGTTCAGGATTTGTTATCTTGATTAATTTTTAAGTGCACCTGGCACTAGAAGGAGGGAAGGCTTGGACTCTGGTATTGAAGGCTGCTCAGTATTCCCGGAGGGCTAGACTTTCGAATGTTTATCTCTAGCACTGGAGAAACAAGGGGCTTTGTGCATGTGGGCACAAGGTGAATTTGGGCACCTTTTAGAATTGAAGAGTAAAGGAAAGTGTTGTACGGACATAGGTCATGTGGGGTCTTAGAAGGTGGGCTAGGAGAGGAAGTAAAGAAAGCAGGCCACACCAGAGCTGTGATACACAGAGAAAGAGGTATGTTTGTACTGGAAAGGATGAAAAGGCTGAGCTTTTGGAATACAGAAATCCATTTACTTCACCTTTGGATGCAACATGAACATGTGATCTCACCACAATCCATTAGAAAGCAATATGAATAAGCTGATACTAAATACATCAAAACAACTATCTTATATAGTTGAAACTGCATTGATCATGAAGGAAATAGTAATGCTTATGAGCTCTTCTAGGGTTAACATACACATATGCAGTATATCCTATTGCGAATATAAAGCAGCTGGAACCCTGAACAGGAGATAAAATCCCTGAGTATGTTACAGTACCTTTCCACCCTTCATGAGGCACTTCAGGCAGCTGAAACAAATGTGCTAGAAACAGTGAAATGACTCATACTCCAGTATTAATCTCTTTATAATAAAAGACCACAGGATGTTACTTCCTACTGTGTGGTGAGTAGTGACTTTGGTGTGCAACTCATGTTCTTAAGTGCAGGGGGCCCAGCAATCATACTGTTGGATTTAGGATGGGCATGAAGGCTTAAACAAAAACGTAGGTCTTCCAGAGGTGAGCCAGGAAACATACTCAATGGTCAGGCATGAAAGGCATACTTAGAACAGTAGACATAGTGCAAAGTGCTGGCAGCAGCAGGAGACTACTGTCCAGTGACATCCCAGGCGAACACTGTCAAGTGCTCAGTTCATACTGAAGAGCAGGAATTGCATTGTTAGAATAAGTTACAATCCAGTTTCTAAAAGCTGGATTCTTTTTTTAGATGAAATCTTTGTCTTAAAGGGTTATTTTTTCCACATGCGGTACTTTAAACAGCCAGGAGCCAGTGACTGCTGGAAAGAGCATAAGCCTGATGACTACTGACTTTCAGCAAAGGGAAAGCTGGGCAGAAATGTTGACTCACAGGTGTGTCACTAAATCACCCTGCCAGCCTGAATTGTTCCTCGGGTGATGCAGTCTGAGCACCACACCTGTCTATGGGCTGTGCCTGCACAGATGAAGAAATATGGATCCAATTAGTTCATAAAGAGAAAAAGATTGAGAGGGGAGATGAATAAATTTTTCTCAGTATACATACACATGAAAGAAGGAAGCCCCAGGAAGACAGAAGAGCTGGTTAAGGTAAAGGACAACAATGGCACAGTTCCTAAACTGGACATGAATACATTCTGACTGGAAATTAGAATGAGTTTCTTATCGACAAGGAATAATGGGGGTAAAAAAGAGACCTGGTGTAGTTCCGTAAGAAGCTCAATCAGCTCAGGAAGGGACTATGCTGTCTAAGATTTCAGGAGATAGATTCACAGCTCCAGGAGTTCCCTTCTCATCCTACATTCCTATATTTTCAAAAAGGGAAGACCAAGGTCTACATTCAAATATGCTAAGTGTAACTGTCTACAGCTGTAGGTATTCCTGCCAAGACTGGTCTGTAATTGGGATATTTATATGTACAAATGACCACTTGCCCAGCTGTCTTCTGGTTTGTTTCTGTATGTGGCTTGCACATACAGAAGTGGTTGTGCACTCAAATAGACATGCACAGTGTTGTGTGTATGGAGTCTATGCAGGTTGTTAGCTACTTAAAAAGATGTTGGAGGGAATAGATTAAAAAGTTGTGCCTGCTATAACTGTTTGTTTCATTGTTGAATCTAGCATCTCTAAGTATTAGCATGTGAGATATGGGCATTGATGAACCTATCTGTAATGTACTGGCACCACAGAAACAAATCTTTCAGTGTTTTGGTTTGGGTTTTTTGGTTTTTTAATTTTTATTTCAAAAGACTGTTTGTGGGGAAGTTCTCTCCTAAGACTGACTTACAACTTTCTAAAAGAAAACATTTTCTAAGATATCATTATTTTTTTACCAAAACAGCAGGAGAAAATCTTGATGCTATCCTTTAGGGAAATACAGACTTAACATGCTACTACAGCTAACCCCAAAGTCACTGGGAGTGAAGACCTCAGAAATCTCATGGGCTCCAGTTCAGCAAAAGACTTTAGCACATCCTTAACATTAAACATGTGGGCTGTGCCTTTGAAGTCAGTAAGTGTACTCACATGCTTTCGTCTGCTGCTGGATTGGGCTTCGGCCACCTGTTTTTTATCTCGGCAGGATACAGCATCCAGTCATTCCTGATATCCCCTTACTCATGCTAGTGGTTCCTGAGTAGTCAATAGGACCACTGTGCATATAAGGCTTGCTCAATTCAGACCATATTAAGAAACATTGGAAGTTTCGTACTGTTTAGCATTCTGCTTGGGCTTTTTGTCTTGTGGTGTTTTGTTTTTTTTCCCTTTTGGCTGATAATTCTATTTGAGTTGGGTTGCTCCAGGGATTCCCGCACTCTTCCCCTCCAAAAGCCAGACAGACTAGTTAATAAACATTCATAATTGCAGGCAGTCCAAGACACAAATTAGATTATCCCTTGTAAGTTCATTTATTCACTTTCTCGAGTCAAGCTTCCATTATTTTGTTTTTTTTATATCTACAGAAGGGAACAGAATCAAACCCCTGATCCCCTCCAGGCAGCACATTTACTTTTTTTTTTTCTTCTAAAGTGCCGAAATACTCAATTTGTATTTTCTTCCTCAGCCTGCAAGGAAAATAAGGTAATGGAAAACTAACTCTAGTGAAAAATCAAGTGCATATAAGTGCAATCTAATGAAGAAGATTTATTCTGAGTGTCCAGAGATATGACTGCTAATTTCCTTTTCTGGGGCCCAGACTCTGAAAGTACCTTTCTTTTGGGGAATGGCTGTACGCCACTGGCTGGTATCACTGGCTGGTTGTGCCCATTTGCTGCTTATGGCCTGCCAGCTCTAACATTTTCCTGTATTTACAAACAGAGTCCTTGACCTACTTTTGGAGACTAAGGTCTGATTCTCTTCTCAGACTGATTTTGAGACCAATATTGTTTTATTACATTTGTTGGAGTAACTCCTGCTTCAGAGTGACGTGTAGAGCAGAAAGGAGAGAAGACAAGAAGACTAACGGAGGTAACAACTGGGATTTTGCTAATAGTTTTTTTGGGTCTGGATACAGTTCTTGGTTCTCTGTCGTGCTGCTGCTATCAAGTTCCACACTCTTTTCTGCTGACTCTTCTGGATATTCACACTGCCTTATAATGCCATTGACAGATGCAATGATACATCCTGACGTTGGCAGAGTGAGGTCTAATTTTAGTACCTAGAAAACATCAGTGAAAAAGGAGTGAATTTTCACAGAGGAACAGATTCAGGATATTGCCATTTCTTCTATGTTTATGAGAGGAAATGACCATTTTGCCCTGGATCAAATTTGCAGATGCTCTCTGGAACATCGTTCTTGATAATTTTGTGATGGCAATGTCTCATTTTCCAAACCTACATTTTCTTGGAAGAAGTAATGTCATTCTGGGCCATGGAAAGTAATCTGTCTGGGTGGGAAAAGTAAAAATTATACTAGAACAAAAAAGAGAATAAGAGGGTTTACAGAGAGAATCCACTTATGAAAAAAGAGCAGGACCTGTGGGTTTTCTCATTTCAAAGTTCTGGTCTATGAGATTTTGTTATTAAAATGTTAGCCATCAGACAACATCTTCTCATAAACAAATTGTAACATAAAGATTTAACCATAGACTATTTTTAGGATTACTGGGTTAAGAAAAACAACTATAATGGAAAAACAATAGTGAAAAAAAAATTACTCTTGAAGCTCATCTGTCTCTTCCATTTTAAAGCTCTTATTAGAGAAATGTACCTTCGGAGAAGGTCAGAACTCCACGATTTTATGAATTAACTAATTAATTTTTAGTTTGCTTTAGAAACTAAATGCCAGCATATTGTATTGATTTAAACACTACTCACCCGTAATCCACTGTGCTGATCGTGTAAGCAGATTTCATCATTGTATCTCAAAACTAGCTCAAAACTACTAATCATCTCATCTCTTCACCCCTCTGTTGATTGCAGTCCTGCTGATTTACACCACCGATACATGAAATACTCCCATCTCATGATAGTCATCTTAATGGAGAAAGCAGAAACACAGGGATGATATTGGCTCAGAAAAATGGAGACAGACAAGTATGAACTTTCCATTATTCTGGATGCTGGTTATAAATGTTTTTCCTCTTCTGAACTTTGACTTGTCATGGTTGGAAAATCATTACAGCAAGTAGCTGCAGATGCCATTCAGTGCATATTACGGGACTGTTGGGCTCCTTTTCTGTATTCTTCACTAGAATTTCAGCCAATCTGTGTAATCATCTCTAGTTAGTCTCATAACTTTTGTCTGCAAAAGATGGACTTCAGTGTCCATCCACTACAGCTTCCTTACAGCGTAATGATGATGTGCCAAACCAAAATATAGTGCTAGATTCCTTCCAATTTTCCTGCCACTTTATAAAAAGTATATTTGCTCTCAAAGTAGTTTACTATTTCTGAAAACTGCTGGAGTGACAGACATCCTGATTCAAGTCTTCAACTACATAACAGAAAGAGCATGATTAGCAGCAGCACAGTTGCACCACAGCTTCCCTCCATCCTGACCTATCTGTAAAACTTCTTGGGATGACAGGGAATTCAGTTTCCATGCCCATTTAATTTTCACCTTTGTTAGGACAGACAAGAAGGATGTTAGTTTTGGACTTTCCAGCTTCTCTTTGAGCCTGACCTGTGAAGTCTCATGACCTTAGGCTTATTGAATGAGCCTGACAATGAACAACTCGGAAAGGCTTAGGGCAGAACTGCAGTACGTTTGATTCAGTGGAAATTCATAGGGGTCAAAGGAGACTGCAGGCTTGTTATGGGAAAAAAAAATGGTACATTTTATTTTGCACACTGGCATCCTTCATTTGACCAGACCCATCCACACCTTTGTAGATGGTTTGGCAAGGCTGGAAGAGGTTTTTAGAATCTGGACTTTTGCTTTGACACTTCTTTTTCTTAGCTCCCCCAAAATATTACTCTTCGAATTGCTTTGATCCATCTACATGCTACCTCTTTCCATGGCTGGTCATTTCACCAAAGTTACAAATATAGAAAAAAAAAAAAGTCTCCAAATGATTGCCGCTTTTTTTTTTTTTTTTCAGTCTCCTTGGATCACATGGGAAGGCAGAAAGTGAAGGCAATGACAAGAGAGAAAGAAAAGGTTCTCTCATCAGAGATCCCCTTCTAGCCACATACTTTTAGTGGGGAGAGAGGACAGGAGAGACTGACAAGGATTGCAAAACCAATAATGGGCAACTGGTTTGTCAGCATAAGAAGCTGCACAATGGATATCAGATGGAGATCTGTGAAAAAGGGTGGCTGGTCATACTGCATGTATCCAGTTTTCCCTCTAGGAAAGTGGTAGTGGTTACCAAGAGCAAGACAGATGCATGACCCAAAGGACACAAAATACTGTCTGATGGCACTATACGGTTCTTTTCTAGACTGCTTTCACTGATTGGCCAAATTAGATCACATCTGCAACAGAGAGTAGAAGACTAATCAACAGACCATTCTTGCAAAACATGATAAATCAGAAGGAACACCTGGAAGACCCCAGAGCTAACACAGACCACACAAATTTTCCAAAGAAAGAGAAGTAGCAGGAAACTGGAAGATAAGGGAGCAGCTCACACACAAGGGCAACAGTTTGGACACTCAAGGAGATGGCAGTTAAAATACAAGTTCATTTGCTTCATGAATGGGACATCACCTGAACCAGGTCTTCAGCCCCAGTTTGATGATATTTCGGATAAGACCAAAGCCAAGACTTTTTTGTTATTCTTGAAATCGAACCTTTTCCCCAATGCTCTCTTATATTGGTAGATATTGGTAAAGTTAAAAGCACTAAACTGAGATCATAGTACTCATGTGGAAATGCCTGGAAATGGAATAAAAAAAGGTCTTTTTCTTAATTCATATGATTTGTTTTTGTAACATTTATTTTCTGAAGGTTATTTCAGTTACTAAAGTTCATTAGGAAAAAGGGATTACCTCCCAGGTAATCTAAGGCCAAAAAGTTGAAATCTTAGAAGTGTCAGAGCTGACAATCAGAAAAAAGTTTGCATCCAAGAAATATTTAATTTTAGTGTTTTAAATATTTTTAAAATAATAATTCATCTTAATTTCTCAACTAAAGTTTTAATTGAAAAAAATAAAAAAAAACCCTAAAATTCCTTTTTCTAAAACTAGTTTCACTGTCAAATTATTTTCATTTTCCATGTCACAATTCTTTCCATAGTTGAACTGCAGTGATTCTTTACTGTTTACCATTATGTCTTTCTGTATCATCAAGGCTTTTCTATCACAAGCCTCCCTTAGAATTGACAGTAGAGGTTAGTGAAATATTCTTCTCTCGCAGGATAATTCTTGGTTTTGTAAGTTGTCATATCTTATACAAGGTCCATTCCTACAATTCTAGAATTTCTGATTACTTTCTCTGTTTTATAAATAAATCAAAATGCTCATGCCAAGTCTGCACAATACGTTTCAAAAGGATCAGTCAATATCAGTTAGAATAAACAGAAGTGAAATTATATTGAAACTGCTAAAAGGAAAAGATGTCTAATAAGCACGATAATTTTATTTGGGGAATAGAAACGATGAAGACTGTAAAAACTAGTGAAGTTAAAGCCAACATGTATCCAGAAATGGCATCCTGAAGAATCTGAAATATCTGTTTGGAAAATTATATGCAATCTTGTGTTAGGATTTAGTTGGCTGACGTTGCCTGGCTGCTTCCTGGCGATTATTGACTGTGAGTCTCCAGTGTCTCACAGTGACATGATTGCCACTTTTCTGTTTAGTTAATTGAAGATTTGAGTAACTCGTGGTAAAGAGAGGCAAACACAAACAGCAACTGTCTTGTGGTTGTTTTGCGGTGCGAACTTGAAGTGCCGTACTCTTCAAATGAGTTAACACCTTGTCCCCAGAGTAAAGAAGGATAAAAATAAAGATCCGAACAGTATTGTTCCAGTTGAGTAAAATTAGAAGCCGTTTTTAACAGCTCTCGCTCTGTAGTGCTATTGTTAGAACTTGTTCGCTTGCTGAAGTGTGCTGCATAATGCTACAGTATGTGCTCCCTCCTCAGTGTAAGAGTTCTTTTCTGATAGCTTTCTGGAGCCAAGAATGTGCCATATAAAATGAAGCAGCTATTAAAATGTGCATGAAAAAACAATTTGCTTTGTGCCTAGTTATACCTTCAAGAGTGATAGTTATCAATGTATTTAATCTGAGTCTCTGTGTCTAATCAAGCACTAAAACAGAAAATGGTTGTAAGCATAATAAAACCATGGCAGTAGGAAAGCCAGCGGAGACAATTTACTGATTTGCTGAAAAGTGTGTGGGGACTGGAAGAGGGGAGGAGAGGGAGGGAGAAGGGGAAGAGGAGCAGAGAAAAATGGGAAACAGAGGGTTTTCCTGCTATTCACTCCGTTTGAGTGTGGCTTTTGCACAATTTATGTTAACCAGTTGGATGATCATCCCAAACCCTAAAAGGAGGCAGGATTTTTGTACAAAATTTGCATGAACTGTAACACAGACTCTGTATTGATAGCAAACAGCCAGGACCTTGAAACAAGAGCCCAACAAAGACCCTACCTCTTGTAAATGGTCGGTGGAATGGAGAGACTTCTTCTTCCACCACCAATTTTTATTGAAATCATCGTTTATGTGTCTTAATAGACTAGTCATGGTAGAATGAGTCCACAAGCAGAAATTTCATCCCTACATGCTTACTCTTCTGGACCTTAGTTGAACAATTACTAGCATATTTGTGTCATTAGCAGACATTAGTTTTTTATTAATAGCAGTACTGCATATGCTATTGTTTCTCTCTTCCTTGCAAAAGGGTAGACTGTGCGATGCATTAATAAGCTACAAAGTGTAAAGGAAAGAGTTAGGAAGGTAAAAGAGATCATGCACTCTTCAAAACACAGACAAAAATTCTAGGCATGGGAAAAATGTATGTCCTCACAGGAATTTATTCCCATTTCAGCGTGAGTGGGATTTTCATGTCAGTAATTCTATATTGCTGCATGTGCCGAGAGAAACCTGTGGAGTTAAATAGGCCTCTAGACTCTTGAGACGAGAAAGAGCAAATATTTGGTGGGCTCCTAGGGAGATAAACTTCACAGTGACGTCTGAAAGGAGAAGGAAAACATCCAAACAACACCAACCCTTCCTTTCTCTGATCCTCTCCCTTTCTTTGAATACTCCAAGTGATAGTCTGTGGCAGTATGAGGAAGTACCAGGAACACAAACTACCTGCAAATTCCACAGAGAGTAAAAACTGCAGACTTCAAAGATGTATTTGTACCTACCAACATGCCTAAATGGACTTAAATATCCATTCTGGCATCTAATTTCAAGACCACAATCAGTCTTGCAGAAAAACCTTTACTCAGAGTCCCTGTCCAAGAGTGGGACAGACGGGTGCACCAACAGAATTTTATATTCCTCTGCAATGTAGCCTGAATACAACCTTCCCTTCTGGGATTGCACGGGGATCGAGGATCTGGAAGTCCTAGTAGGCGGCTTGAATCACTCTTTGCTTTCTGAAATCCAGGCACATGAGTCTACCAAAGGGACCACTATGTCATGGTGTTGCCTTAGAAGTCAAACCAGGCCTTGATCCTCTGGGCTGTTGAAAAGTCAGCGGAGAAGGTGCAGGTAGACAGTCATTCCCACACAGTTCATTGATTCACACAGTTCTCACCAAAGGACTGGGATCTAATCATATGTGTTTCTTACGTCAATAATATATCTCCTTCTGCCCCGTAAGACCCTTTAGTTTACTTTGAACTTTCATTACATCAGATTTTTTTGCAAGTGATAATTAAAACAGTAACTACCTGTGTCTGGATTTAAGTTTAGTAAAATTATTTTCAAAGAGATACAAATTACATTCCCCTTTTCTAAAAATAGCATTGGTGGAGGGAGACCTGATGTAGTTTCTGTCTAGTATTATAGGATCTATACAACAAGCTTTGATTTCCTCTACATAGAGGAATAACCTGGCAAAATTGAAGGGAAATGCAGCCACTGACTGAAGGAATTTCTAAAGCATTTGCCTCTCACTTACTGAAATGTGTTAGTCCTTGGACGTGGTTCCTTCTTTGAATGTGGTAATACTTAAAGCCTTGTGTTGCCTTTGATCACATACTTTAATCATAGAAATTAGAGATGGAACAGGCATATTCATTCATCCAGTCCATTTCCTGCCGCTGCAGCATTGGTCTGCAGTTTATTTTTGAGGGCTTTCTAGTGCTCACATTTCTCCCTGAGATCAATGGGAGTTCCTCACCCAGATCAAGGGCAGTGAATGGCTCATAACTTGTGAAACTCATATTGAATTGTATTTTGTACGATGTTGGTTTGTGTAAGTGGTGGAAATAACAGAGTATTCTTCTCATACAGCTCGGAACAAAGCATCTGATAGAGGAGTAGGCATGGTTCCTTTCTGCAGGTATTAGCTGAGTAGAAAGGAAAGGATACCACAATTATTTTTCTGTGCATTCAGCTTTCTGAACACAAGTGGATTCCTGTGTGTATCATGTCTTCTCTGTGCAACACTTTCAGTCAGGTCTCAATTCTTCCTTGATGTTTTCATCTACACAGACGTGATCACGTTTTTCTTCACTGACTTTTTAAAATAAAAATACTATATTAGTGCTTTGTTAAGTTAAAAAAGTATTGATTTTTAACCAGACAGTCTGGTCGCATTGCATTCCTGGCATGTTAGTATTTAAGAAAGAATAGTCCTAAAGTTTTGCATCTCCTATGGTGAATTTTTAAGTTTTGGTCTTTGAAGAAAGTCCTAATAATTTGCCTGCCATCTATATTAGGGAAATTCAGATAGAAGTTTTGCCTTTGATTTTCTGCTAAAATAATATTGTCTAAGGCAACAATCACGCAGTAGGGGCAGTTTACACTTTTTTTATTACTGAATTTGTTATAATCCTTGAATCTTTCCTCCACCCAACATTCCCCGCATTAATTGTTGTTTCACCTCAGAAGGTTCTGATGATTTGCAATATTCCCCTGGCTTCCATGATACAGTCTATCTGGCATTTCCTTTTCAGAGCAGTACTCTTCAAAGTAATTAAATATAAGCCACAACATGAAAAAGCCTGAATTCAGCTGTCAGGCATGTCTGCATATCATGGCACTGGTCCGACCATAAGCTTCTTAAACGACGCCCTGCCACAGAGCTCCACAAAATGGAAGATTGCCAAACAGTTTTTTAATTCATATAATTTAAACTCGGTAGCATGAATGACTAACTGCGAAATGCAGAAAACTGTCGAAAGCAGTCCAAATACTTGCTGAACTACAAAATCAAATGTGACTTTTCAGCTTCCTCTGTGGTTTGTAGTTAGCGTTCATTATCATGTGACAAAACATAGCATCTCTAGTACCTGCTGCTTATTTAATACAGGTAGAAATTAAGCCCTTGTCCTGATCCAGAGCAGTGGCAACACTACATTTTCTCGAACAGCATAAGAAAAAAACATAGTACGTAGTAACAAACATGGAACTGCCCTTGCCCTAAATATATTTTAAGTGGGCATCTAATGAGCAGGACCAAAGGAATTCCATGGAGGAGGAAGTCTTAAAATAGTAGGGTTGTGAGCTGAGCTGTACGAGGTATTTGGCTGGCTCTCAACCCACAGAAGGCGAAGTGTCACACAACAGCCTAGTGTTGCTGGGCACAGGTCATTGTTAGTCCCCGCAGGAAAGGGATTAACTAGACAATTGCCTTTCTGCAGAGCAGAAACAAACTTCCCCATTAATTGCTACCAGCCTCTTCCTGCTCCAGTAGGTTACTCTGGCTTCTTTCACCACAAAGAATTTGCCATCGGAGCAGACAGTACCTATGGGCATAGGAGGCGCTTCCCGATTAACTCTTTCTGTCTTTGCTCTTCTGCATTGCAACCTGATGCAACAACACTTGCCTTTTAGAGATAACAAAAGTATCTTAAGATTTACCAAGGAAAATCAGTTATTACTATTACGCACAGCGCATTACTATTATTGCTGTAATACAGCATAAACTTATATTCAGCTACAGTGTAAGGAAAGACCTGTGTTTTATCATGCCTTTTTTCAAGAAAAAAAAAAAAAGGTATTGTATTTCATTTAGTTTTTTCCACCTTAGCTTGAATTGCAATTGCAGGAATTGCCATCCTGGAGCAGACCAGTAAACCGGTTGAAGTGTGTTATCCTCCCTCCCTCCAGCTATAGGCCAGGCTAGACACCTCTCAGGGCAGTGAGGCTGCATGCCTGCAGAAATGCATATTTTCTACCTCTTAGCCTATTAGCTACTTACAGACAGAAACCTGGGTTTTACCTAACTACCAAGTCATAAGAATCTTGTAGTTTAGGTTAATACTACGTTATTGCTGCTGAAGAGCTGGCATCTGGGCATGGAGACTTTTTCTCTTGTTCCTGTGTTAAACAAACTAATGTTGCACTTCTATCTCCATCTGAGGTTGTGAGAGGGGCATAGTCCAGTCTAATCTCATTTCATTTCTTGATTTTTCTCTGTGTTCACTTTAGTACAGCTGAGTATGTCTGAAACCAATCTTATTATTGACAGCTTTTCTCTTACTATCACTTCTGGTAAAACTTCTAGTTACTCATAGTGGTACATGGAGTATTTAAATATTTACCTTTTTCATCTACTCTCCTGCCTCCTTCATATGCACTCATAGCTTTTTTGCAAATCTTAAGATTTATTCCTGTGTAGATGTGTAAAAATATTCCATTTCCCCATCATCCTGCTATCAAAATTTGCCCTTGTGGAGGCAGGGGTTTCCTGCATTTTCTGGATTCTCACTGTCACTCTGAGCAGGTTTTTGCTGACAATGTCACTCTCCTCTCTTGCAATGCTGCACTTCTTGAATGTCTCTTGTCATACCTTCAGAGATTCTCGTAGCCTTTTTCATCCTTCATCCAACTAGTGCTTAGGCTGTTTTACTGATGTCTATGTCCCTCCGCACACTGCATCAGACCTCACTCCTTGCTTTCATACTGCTCTGTACATCATCTGTGCTCATTCACAGCCTGGGTGAAGGGGTCTTCTTATTTCCAAGGGTTTAAATAATGTGATCACAATTACTCCTGGTTTTATGTACCAAGCACCTTTTCTCCCTTCTCTCAGAAACAGGTAACCCACCCAGGCTCCCAATGTGCCGTTCCCTTCCTACTGAGCTCACTATTGGCAAGGGCAACGAGAAACAGGGAAAACTGAAAACCCAAAGAAAACTCCTTGCTGAAACTCGTTGTACACCACACTCGGGCACTGTAAAGTATGAACTTTTTACCTGAAATGCTATTAATAGATTCAGTAAAGAACACAAAACCTTGATTGTCTCCCAAAAGGGTTTGCATGTGTTGTGTGAAATGTGTACACTGAACCTGATACTTCAGAGGAGGAAAAACATCCCATTTGGGCACATGATCAACTATACAGTGCTGCAGATATTAGGATATATTTCTTGTTACACTATTATGGATTATTACATTGCAGTTCTCACTGGTAGCAGTGTATAACTAATTTTTAAACCAGTTAGAAAATATATGCTAATCACAGTTTAGAAAATGGAATTAATGACTGAAAATATGAATGTCTGGATGTCTGAAAAAGCTTTGACTTTGCTGTGATATTTTTGCTCTAAAACTGAAGCCTGCAGAAATTGATAATTTTTTCTTTTCCTACAGAAACGTCTAGTATTTTTAGCTCTTTAATTATCTGTGATCACATGATCTTCTGAATGCTCTATTTTCTAAGCACAAAATTGGTTTTCTACATATATGCTAGCATGAAGCATGAGTTCCTATGCAGAGGGAGTCTAAACCAATGACTTAAGAAATAATTAATGAGTTCAATTTCTGTATCATAACAGCTTTCTTAGTTTAAGGAAACATTATTAGTGGAGCACAAAACCATGCATAATTAGGAATCTGTTTTTCTTAGTGTTATAACTGCTTCACAGGACCACATATAAAATAATCAAAGAGCCCTAATTTATTTCCAGTGATATTTTTTCTTGAAAGATGGATCTGTTCCCAGAACTACCTCTAAACAACTAAACTGTTATTTAATTAAAATAGATCTTTGGCTGCTGATATGATTTCCCCTCAGGCCATGAATTCATTGATTTATTGATTTTAGATATTATATTCACAAAGAAAAAGAACATGAATACAGCATTGCAGTTTCTCATAGGACCTTCAGTGCCAGACTCAACTACAAATCTTTTCATTCTTTGGTCAAAGTTCAAGCACATGATGACAATGTAGGTGTGTCAAGGGGCTGCCAGTCGCCCCAAGCAGAGACTTTATTTCTGGCCTATCCTGAGAAACGAGCAGTCTCATTTCTATTACCATGGACAAAACTCTGTGATGTCCTTTTAGATATATGTGCAAATGTTAACATACATCCATTCATATACATTCACACTTGTGTGTGTGTGTGTGTGTGCATATATTTTGCTGTTGCTGCTGGAGCTGTAGAAACATGAAATAGCGTGTATTCCTGAAATGTTCCTTAGAAAATGGCTTTGGATGAGCAATTGGGAAGAACCAAACACTTTGTGTAGTTGAAAAAAAGCTGACGAAAGAGTACTTGGCAAAAGTGAATGTATTAGGTCCTTTTCATTTTCCCTAGAGCACCAGCTGTCATCAGCAGGACTATGGGAGAGAGAAAGACTGTGTTCAAGTGGCTGATGTGTAGGGCAAAATTAGTCTTCAGACACACATGCAACTGTAGAGAACCCAGTATCTCCTCAGCACTTTGTCCTATCTGTTCCAGATGCTATACAATATGAGAGAGATTTTTTCAGTTTGTTTTTTTTTTTTTTTTTTTTTCTTTCTTGGATCTCAAGAAATCCCTGTGGTCAGGTCTCTGTAACCTTCAACTTGACCACAGCCACCAAATGAATGCTTTCCACTGAAGGGACGTCTGCAGCAGAAACCAATTGCCTGGCCCTTACTTCTGAGTTCTCACAAGAGAGAACTGATCTGTCTGTTAAGTAAATGAAAAGACTGTGGGAGTTAAAAGTGAACTTTTGTTCAAGCATTTGATACGCTAGGTCATGAGCCTTTTCTGTAAAGATTAATTCGTATTAGCTTGCATAAGAAAATTATCACATGGATAACAAACCAGTGGAAACCAAAATGTGGCAAAGTTTTTAATTCTGGTACAGAACAGTTTAAAGTCTGTTTTTCATTTTTGGCTTTATTAATGGATCAGTAGAGAGGCCAAAGAGAAACCCATTACAATGAATGCATTGGAGAGAACTGTGTGAATGCTATTGAGGACAGAGAGTGAAAAAAATTCATACCCAAGCAATGTTAAAAACCTTCCCTGAAACAGAATTGATTATTGAGCTGTTTAAATTGACTGCTAAAATGAAGTCAGGAAGGATTTTCTTGTATTATTATTATGGATCAGACTAAAAGAAAGCTGTGGGGGTAAGCTTCTGCTTTTTCTTTTCGCTTTCCTCTGAACAACAGGTGTGGTCTGACATCTCCTAAGAGCTTTGTCTACCAAATTCACTGCTGTTCTAGGGGCCCTGGACAGCAGGAAACATTCTAGAAATTATTTTTCATCTCTACAGTTGGTTTTGTTAGAGGGCAATTAAGTTATTTTATGGCCTGTAGAGTAAGGGGAATGGGATATAGTATCAGCGCTCTGTGGACTTTCCTAAATGAAACACCTCGAACTACAGAGGGCAGAATTCAGTGCCCTTTGTGACCCTTACAAGTCTTGAGTTCCCACGGCCAACCCAAGGGTTATCAGTAAGAAAGTCTGTTTGCACTGGGTTAAAATGAAAGTGAGACTCCTTTACTGAAGGGAGCCTTTCCAGCATGAATTAATCTAACAACAAATTGATTCTATGTTTTGTCAAACTTTGAAGCATGTCACAATCTCCTGATGATCTGACACGAGCTTCAAAATGAAATAATAGACTTTTGTTCTAATCAAGTCTTACAGAGAACAGTGCATGAGCAGCAGGCAAACGTGATGTGTCTTGTTGCAGATCTGGGAGAGCTCAGAAAACCTCAGAACCAAGCCTGTGTTACCACAGCCCGAGAACCGAAACACGCTACATGCTACCTCTGATGTTGCAGGGCAGAGTAGGGAAGGAGGAGGCAGGGAGCCAGCAGAAAGAGCATGTGGGCACCAGCTGCTCACCGCCCGGCTCTGTTGATGCCTTGAGAGCTGGTAGGGATAAATTCTCATCTGAATCTACATTTTGTCCCTGACGTATGGCACCAAGAAATCACCAACTTGAGAGAAGAGGTTATCAGCTCCTGCCTACATCTCTTATTTGGCCCAGAAGGCTGCTAACAAGAGCACTCTCCTGGACTCTCTGAGCTCCACTGGATAACGTGAGACTCAGTAGATACATGGTACTTATTGCTGACCATCATTTGTACAACTGTGGTAACCTCCAAGTATCTCAAACTTTTTGATATTTTGGTTTCTGAGAGCTTATCTAATTAACGTCAGTAATCATGATCATTCCACTGATTACAAACTTCAATTAAATTGAGTGTGCTTGCAGTCTGTTACACCTGGGTAAATATTAAAAATCTTAAATAGGATGAAAATGTTCTTTTTTTGTGATGATAACTGAGTTCAAACTAATCCACTCTAGATATTGCTGAAATTTCTCCACGTAGGTTGCACAGATTACTGCTTAATAATCTGATGCCTAGGTGTTGGGTGTTGGAACAAAATGACTACTTTTGCTGAGGCCCTGACTGTTACAGAGCCTATAATGGGCACAGTGTCAGCCCAATTTGTGCCAAGGTACTGAATTTAAGTGCTTTACCTCAGAATGTTAGCCTTGAGTACACTTCAGTGTTAGGCTCAAGGCTAACTAAAGTTGATTGCTTAATATAGGTCCTTTACACAAGTCTGTGTAAGGTGAAAAGCTTTGGGATCTTCTAAGATGTAATTTAAAATACCTAGAGGAATGTAAAATTATAATAGACAAACCATATTATTTATATGTTAGTATTTTGAGAGCACTGATCTTCTAAAGAAACAATAAAAGGATTTGATATACTAATTTGAAATTATTAATTCTATGTGTTGAAAAGTGCTGCCTTTGTCAAGATACACTGATTTTTTTCTCTTCTTTTTTTTCTAGATAATAGTAAAAATCTACCTAGATTTTTCCCCCAGTAGTCTCTAAAGTTCACCCTTCACTTTTTTTTTTCCTCAGAAGTCCCAACAGATCTTTTAAAGCCTATGTGAAAGGCTAGATTATGATGTCCTTACTCATAATGACTGATTCACAATTTGTTACTTCCAGATTCCAACCTGAATCTACATCCTGTAGGTGTGTGTAGAAGGGAGTTGTTAAGTACGAACTAGGAGTTTCCAAAGTGACTGAGGCTTTACAGTAAATATGCCAATTCGGGTTATCAAAATTCATCAGCTTGGAACACTTACCATTCCAATTGTAGTACAGAATACTAACAAATAGCAAGACACAACAGCATGCAAATCACTATTCAATACTTCAAAGGTAGTAAGCTGTGAGGCACCGTGCCAAAGATCAAGGAAGAGTGGGTTTTCTGAGTGTGAGTTATTGCATTGTAATTCATGCTGTAGTGTACAACACAGAACTTGTAAGATCATTAGGCAAATGAGCTTTTAAATATTGCTAAATCAAATGATAGGTTGATAATGTAGTACGGTAGATTGGGGTTCCTCCTCCCTTTCAATTTATAGCAAAAATAGAGGACAATTACCTGTACCAAAAGTACAGCATGATCCTTTTGTGTCTGGACTTGCATGGTTTGACAGGAGATGAGTTTAGGTGAAACCCTCAGGCTGTAGACATTGCTGGAGGACAGAAACTTTGGAAGTTGAATCTAAATTCGGTAATTTGACATTGTTAAAAAAAAAAATCCTATAGGCTTTCGGTGTTATGTGTAAATAAAAAACTTTGACAGTGGACAGCTGTCACAGAAGTTTTATAATTTAGTCAAATGCCATGGCATGTGGCCTATCTTTAAAGGATCCTTTTGGCCCTAGGCTCAAAAGTTTTGAAGCTTTCTAGATGCCTGAGCTTTGTGGCTTTTATGAATGGAAACATAAGCAAGTGGTACCAGAGCTATGACTGCAGTCACATCTTCTTTTTACTCTGATGAAGAAAATTCAGACTATTGTACCACATCCTTCCAACTGGAAGTCAGTAATGTCATCCCACCTAAGCAGACCAGACATTAAGTCTGTTTAAACTGCGTATTTTATCTATGTTTGGACATAAAGGTCTAGATCCTTAAAGTTGTTTACGAGCCTAATTTCCACACAGGTACCTAATTTGTCATAAAATTAGGCACTAGTATTTTAGAGCTTATGGTGTTCATCATCTAAGTGCTAAAAAGTGCTAAACCAGTAGCGACATAAAGCTCTGTCTTAGCATTTTCCTTCTCTGTAACTAAGCTGGTCTTTAACTGCAACCTTTCTATTGTGGAGATAATTTTCGAAGTATGTTAAAGAATAGTTTCCTTTGGAAGCATGGTTCTTAGAGAGGTGGTTATGTAAAAAAGCTATTTTTGACTGAAGAGATCTGTGTTCTCTAGCTGATCATGCTGGTAAGATTTTGTCCACATTTCTGTGTGTTAACTTTTTTCATTAAAGCATCCTGCAAGGGATCTCTCTCTCTCCAATGCAGTTGGCAACAACTTGACCACACAGTTTAAAAAGCAATATGCAGGATCACTGACAAAAACTGATGTTTCCCAGGTCTGATATGTCCCTGCCCAGCTGAATGGCGTGGACTGGAGTTTTGCATGCTTGCAGAGCGAGGGGACAGTTCTCAGAGGCGAGGTGCCTCTGCTTGGTTGAATTTAAACTTTTGCATGTGGAGAATAAATGGGTACATGAAGCAATATTTTTAATTGTCTCATTCACCTTCCAATTATCTTCTTTCAAAGTTTAAGAGACTGCCAGAAACATTCCTCTTCCCCTCCTTTTCAGAGGGTTTGCATTTGTCAGAAAAAACAGAATTTGACATTTTACCAGTGTGACTGAGAGACAAAATGGCAAAATTAAAACAAGGCTAGGTTCACTTAGAGGCTACACTGATACTCGAGGGCAAAGAAAAAACTTATTCAACAGGAATTTGAAGTACATAAAACAATAAGCCTGAGGTCCCTAACAAAGGCTTCTGGCACTGACAGAATGTAAATAATAGAGATTAATAAATGTGATTAATTAAATCAGACCATATTTTGCTATATGAAGTGTTCAGAAACTTTCCATTGTCCCCTTTTACAAACGTTGATCGTAGAAACTGAAACAGCTGCATTTCAGTAACTGGAAGATGAATATAGTCAAGAAGGATAGTCCACTAATTAAGGCATCTTTTGGGAAACTAGGAGACTGGACCTTTAGACCTCATAGTCCAACTGCTAGTGAGAAGAAAGTGATAATAAAAATGTTAGTGATGTAAATCACTAAATCATAGTTTTTTATGGAAATTGTTGCCTATAGACACGGTTCTTCACAGTCCTGGGAGAAGATCTGTGTTTTCTCATCTCAACAGGACATTTTTTCCATGTTATACTTGGTATTACTATCCATAAAAGGATTAAAAGTGCTATACCTACATCTTATCTGTTGATCAGAAACACCTTCACGTAATATCTCTGTTCCTTTTTTCCTCATCAATAAAGAACAGGTAAATGAACAAGCAAAGCAGCCACTGTAACATTACTGAGTATCTTTTGGGGATGCTAAGAGATAAGTGATGCCCCAGAGGAGCAGAGGAGTAAGAAATATAGTGTCTGTCTTTAAGCAGAGAGAGAAAGAAGACTTGAAAAATTAAGTCCAGCTGGCCTCATATCAATACTAGGAAAGATACTGAAACAATTTACTAAGCAGTCAATTTATAAGTACTTAGGGATGATAAGAAAAAGCCAATATGGATTTATCTGGGAAAAGAATGTCAAGTCATTCTAATTATTTTCTTTGACAAGGTAACTGTTCTTGTGAATAAAAGGATGCAGTAGATACGATATATATTAATCTTGCATTTTGACCTATCCTCACACAACTTTCTCACAAGCAAATTAAGGAAAAATGATCTAAATGAAAGTACTACAAAGTGGCTGAAAATCAGTGTTTGGGAACAGGTGTGAGCAGTTCACTATTAAAATGGGTAGTTGGTAAGTCCATTCTGATCCGTGTTTTGAATGACTGTTCAGACTGTCATTACAAAATCTTGTATGTCCTGAGAGCGACGGAGATTGTAAGTGCTTTCTAAGGCATAATTGAATTTAAAAATAATTGTGAAAAATTGGAAGAATGATCTGAAAACACTGAGATGAGGTTCAATAAAGATTAGTGTGAAGGGCTGTTTCTAGGGAGGGACAATCACACACACAGATACAGAGCAGGGAGTAACTGGCCAGACAGCAGTACTGCAGAGAAGGAGTCAAGGGTGATAGTGGAGTACAGACCAAGTATGACTCAAGAACATAATGTCTTTTTTGGAACAGCAACATTATTCTCCAGTGAATTAAAAGAAATGCCGTATGTCAGACAGAGGTAGGAATTCCATCCTGCTTGGCACTTTGAGCTCTCAGCTGGGGAACTCGATCCAACTTTGGGCATCACTTTTTCAGAGAGATGTAGACAAATTGGCAAGTGTCCAGAAGAGAGCAACAGGAATGATAAGCGATTTAGAAAACATGACCTGCGAGGAAAGATTGAAGGAATTGGGTTTGTTTAGTCTACAACAGAAGAGTCTGAGAGGGACATGATAACAGTCTTCAAGTATGTAGAAGGTTGTTGTAAAGAAGACAGTCATCAATTATACTCCAAGTCCACTGACAAACTACAGGAAAAAATGGTTGCTTTAATTTGAAGTAAAGAAGATTTAGGTTAAATATCGAAAAAAACCCACAAAAATCAAAGTCCTGTTACCACTCAGAGGATAACTAAGCACTTGAACAAGGTACCTAGGAAGTTTCAAGAGTTTTTAAAGAACCGATGAATAAAATAAATATAGACCAGAGAAAATGCAGGTATTTTCAAAGTGCAGGGATGAACTAGGTAAAGTACTGGGGCTCCTTTTATGTCCTGTATTCTCTGATTTCTATGAAATATGAAATAATCTGCTCTGCAAAAGAGTTACTTGACCCTGAACTTCAGCAATGTCAGAATTAATGAGTTTCATAACTTTGTTAGGTTTTTACGGTGGTTTAAAAGAATTGCAGGTACTTATTTAAGTAAAACAACTATGTGTGTAGTAAGCCATTAGTACTACTGTTATCAAAAGTTTTTATAAAGTCAAGTAAATGAGACATTTAAAGTCTTAAGTTTACCTCTTAAAGCACAAAGGGCATCAGTAACCTAGTGGGAGTATGTATTTCCCAGATAAATTAACTTATTTTTTTGTTTCTGATATACTTGCAACTATGGAATTGTCCTTATAAAATAGCAAATATGAAAAAATCATTATCACTCTCTGATTTTCACAGCACCTTAGCAAGAAAGGTACCAGTGAAGGTGAGCTAAACCTAGACTGTATATTGCAGAGACTGATAGGCAGATATTTTCTTCTGCTGAATCTGCTTTGAGAGTGCCAAGTTCCAGCAAAGAGACAGCAGGACAGGTAAGAAAACGTAGCATCTGAAACCACCACAGGAAGATCTGCCATTACTAAGCTGTCAAAAGTTTACAGTTGAGTTCTTGCCATAGGTTCAGGTAGTATAAAACCAAGGGGTCTAATTCTCTTCCGTTGCTAGTTTTACACCATTCAGTACAGTTATTTGTGATTTATAATATTGAGCTTAATTTCAACTCAGGTTTACTGAGGGAAAGGAGATATTTAATTTGTTACAGGGTAATACCTATGGATGGGACTGAAGGGGACCTTCTGGGTCACAGAATCCAGTCCCCTGTTACTGCAAATTATCAGGTCTTGTAGTCCACATATGTATTGAGATTTGTCTTAAAGCTCACTATGAACAGCAGTAAGAAGCTGAGCCAAGTGCCTGTCTGTTATTTCCCGACTGGGACTGCTGGTCAAAAGCAGGGAAGGAAGTGACAGACACTTAAATGAATGTCTCTCTTTTCTAGCTTGTTGCATTAAACTGAGGAACCTATTGGAAGGAGCCAAGTTAAAGGGGTTAGGAAAGCATCTCGATAAACAACAAATAAGGAGCATGAGAAGGAAAGTTCTGTTTATAGCTAAGAGGTGGCTGACATCATTTGGTATCATCAATCCATTTATATTTGTGATTGCATGTATGTGCATGACATTACAATTAGAGTGGGTACAATTTTGGGTAAAAATGCGTTTCACATTTTTCACATGTGTTTGCATAAACTTTCCATCTGATCTGGATAGAGTCCTCAATTATTTACCCTCTTTCATGTTTTACCTGCTTAAACTGCTGTATTACCATCTCGTCTTCCTCTGAGGATTATTAGTGTCTGTATAGGGTATCACTGACAAAAGAGTCAGTAATGAAAAGTGGTTTCCAGGCTTGAGCTACAATAAGGCCTCCCTCCTTTCAATGCCCTCCTAAAGTTCTACTTTAGCCTACCTATGAAAAATCAGCTATTTACAAGTGATTAGCTGGGCAGAGTTGCAATTTATCCATAGCAAACAAGCACAATAATATTCCATCCTCAATTCAGGGCCACACCCTTAAACTTTGCCTATTTTAACCTGCAAACTCCACAGAACCTGTCTTCTTTTACCTAGTGTATTCCAGAGTATTGCAAAACTGCCAGATATTACATTGCTGGAGGAGCTGGCTTTTCAGTGATACGTAAATCATTGCACTTGCCCACCATGATCCTGAAAGCATCCCTCAGATACTGCACTGGAGTAGGTGTCCTGGTGGACTTTCAGCTCTCACCTTCCTGACCCTACCTGAAACCCCTCGCTGACTCACGTATTTCAACTCATCTCATTGCCTGTTCCTTGGTCACTATTCTAGGGCCACATTACTCTACATGTCTTTATCCATATTTTCCCTTGATGGCCTCCCCAGCGTGTACTTCATTCTCCCTCCCAGTTTAGCTGGCTATTCCTTCCCTCACAGAAACTGCGAAACACTTCTCTCTTGTAGAGAAACCACATCATATCCCATCATCAGATCTGCTATACCTCATCAAATGACATGGTAAAGGTATAGACATCAGTGTTCTTCATGACATTTTCCTTCTTACATGCTCTCTGACATAATCTCCTCTCCAGGAAGTCACACCCAGAAAGTCTTGAAGTATCCGAGATATTATAGCTATGTTTATGCTGGTAAATAGATCATGGAGAGGGACTGTTCTCTTGTCCCTGGCACACAGTGTGTGACACTATGTCTCCTCTGAGCATACAGTTTCCCAGTGGATCTAAGATATAATTATTACTGCAGGCATATTCTGTTCAGTAAGGTGAAGGCTATGTTTCTGCCCATCAGAATCAGGGTTTCGTAGTGTGAAAATTGTGGGCTTCTGTTGCATGCCTTGATGCAAAGGTGCATAGAGATCTTTGAATGCACAAAGCCTGTGCCAGTAGAATTAGAGGACAGTACAGACTCTCATCTGCTGTAGTCTCGCCCACACTGCCTGCTGGGAGTGCTCCCTGCCACATGTACTCTCCCATCAGTCATGCCTGGGCATTATTATTGAAAACTGGTAGTAGGCACAGGCCAAAACTGTGCCAGAAGAGGTACTAATAAATAAGCAAAATGAATGATCATAGTCCAGTAATCAAGTTCACTCCCTGGCCCTGGTTTATTTTGCAGTATAGATATAGTCTATGTTTTGGACATGCTGTACAAAGCATTATCTGTTTTATTTTTGCTGTAATGTACTAAGGCAATGTGTAACATATCAGACACTAACATTTTTTAAGATATTTTCAGCCACCAGATTTTTTTTTTTATGACATTAATAACAATAATTAAGAAATGAGTGCCAAAATGCAGCTCATGTTTTGCATGTTATAGCTATTCTCCAAATCAGGCAAATGTCCTGTGCAAGGAAATAAGAACCAAAGGGTGGCAGAGTTCATGGACAGTAACTCTTGCTTTGAGCTGGAGACCTCTCTAGACATGTTTATTATCATTTTGTACTGATTCAACTGCAGGTTTAGCAGCAAAATAAAAAGCTGTCTTGTTTAAAGGAAGATGTAACTCATTTTATGAACAAGAACCGCAAACAGCTGCTTCCATATGTTGCTACTATCAGGACAAATTCTTTGTTAAATGGCATCTTTAAGATTAAACTGTGTGCTGAAAATAAATACAACAAAAGCGTGAGATGATTGAGGAGAACAGTGACCGGCTCCAGGAGAAAATACACTTTGTTTCAGCTGGTGATGAATCTGCATGACCCAGACAGAGCGTTCTAACATTGACTATCGCTGCATTCTGCACTATTTTGACATATAATATAAATGTCTGTGATAAGGGGTAAAAGGCACATTGGGCCATCTGTGCTAGTTTTAAACCTGTTTGTCTAATTTTACTTTTCAGCCACCAGATTGCTGGTTTGTTGTTTTGTTTGTTTTTTTTTTTTTGTTTGTTTTTTTTAAGTGAATTTTTAACATAGTTTGGACCTACTTCTGCTTGCTGTAGTATCTGTATTAGAAAATGTTTTAAGTGCAACCCTCTGTTAGCCAGATTGAAACACAGTTCACGAAGGTGTCATCGTGCTCTCTTTGAAGTTGAAGGGAGAAGCATCTGCCTTGAACAAGAGCAGGATCAAATCACCTAAGCAAATGGCTGACTATTCAGATAGTCCCAAGGAAGCTAAGTATGGTTTGAGACCTTCTGTAAAGGAGACAAAGCTCTGGCTTCAGTTTTAATGATGAAGTATTTTCCCTTCATAACAGCTAGAGTGTGAACCTCCTGCCATCATTCTAATGCCCCCAGATTTACTCTTATGGATTTTTCTTCTCTAACAAATCTGGAGAGAAAAGTGAGAGAAAAGTGAGATTTGCAAGCTCAATTAGGGCTGTCTAGTTCACAGTCTGCTCCTAATAACCTCTGATCACCTGCTCTTTGCTATACTTTCATACTCTTGTCTTTTTATGAGTTTCCATGCCGTGCTTCAAAGGGGTTTGTAACACAGCCTAAGGAATCATGTACATTTGGGATGTAATGTGCTACCACTAATCGATCGTTAAATGTCTTTTATATGCACATCTTTTACACAGGGAAAATTTTGTTTCAAAACTTCTGCTTGAAAATTAATTGAAGAAAGTGTGGGAAGGCTAGCGTATGTTTATGGATGCTTGTCCAAAAACATACACATGCCAGTTAAATAAGTTCCACAATTTTTTTCCCAGACCTTTTCAAAAGAGAATTAAATTTACTTTTGCATTATTAGTTTGCAATATTTTCATGATGTACAGATTTTTTTTTTTTACTTTGGCAGGCATATATTTACTTTTTGTTATGGGTGGATGGGAAATCTTAAAAAGATGAGCCACCTACTGACAGTGCAGAGAGCCTGAAATAACAGCTCTCATGGGTTTGAGTTCCCATTTCAGCATCACACTGATTCCTACTGCAGCGTCCATCTCAGCACAGCACACTGGATGGCTTCTTCAGGTCCCTCCCAACCCTGCATTTCTATGGATCCAGGGTGTCAGAAATGTCTACAGTCACAGCATGTCGCCGGGTTATAGGAAACCCCTCCTTGGACGTGTTAAAGGCACTACTCTTCCGTCGTTTAGCCTTAACCACAGTATTCAATCGTTTTTAAGATGATCACAAGCAGCATATTTATTACTGCGGGTTATATCATCTGCCGTCTTCTGTTTTGCCAGAATTTTGTTCTTAATCATGTCGGTCTTTCTGTGTGTCCTATCTGTGCAATCAAATGCGTGTCATTTACACTGCTCCTATCCGAATTGAGAACATACATTTCAGGCTTGTATGTATCCAAGCAAAGTGAGCAAAGGAAAAACCAAATGTTAGCAACTACTGCTTTCTGTGTCTCATATGGGAGATTTATCTTGATATACAGTTTTGTGCTGGTTTAAACAGGGAAGTGACATTTAAAAAAAATCCACTTTGGGGGATGTTATTGAAAGAACTTAAATGCATGTTATGATTAACTTGCCAAAGCTACTAGGAGTAAACACATCCCCAATGTAGACTAGAACATCTTCACATAAAACTCTTTCCCACATCCCCCTCCCTCCCCTTCACCTCCCAAGTTTCATCCTAGCCTAAGGCAGTAAAATCCATAGGGCGGGGGTTTCCTTAAACACATTGTATATAAGAGTATGTGACTTATCATCTCTGTGCCTCATTTACAGTGAGACTTAGCAGCTGCTTCGCAACCATGTGATACATTGAGCTTTGTATAATAGTTCACTTGAAGGTCTTTGCACAGTTCAGGCATGTCAGCTGAGTACCTTCAAGCAGTGCAGGGACTTGTAATTAGAGTGGCCCGAGGCTGCTCGCCTTTCTGAGGGGCTTTGTCTTCCCCACGGATCCCAGTGGCATCCTGTTTCCAGAGGCTCGCCATCCAAGCGCTCGACGGGCGGTGGGGGGACCCGAGGTATGTCAGGAACTGCAAACAGGTATGAGAGTTCAAGCCTAGACAAAGGTCTTGTTAGTCATTCGAACACAAAGCATGCAGCACCTTGCCTCTCTGCTGGATCCCGCAGCAGGTAAAGAAAGAACCGCCCTGTGCTTTACCTCGGAGGAGTTATGCACCAGTCCCTTTCCAAAATAAACAATCCACTGTGTTTATCTGTAATGACTTTTGTCACTTTAAGCAAGTTGGCTGGCACAGGCATTCTTGGGAAGATGTCAAAGGAAGAAACATACTGTTTTCTAAGTCGGCCTTTTAAATGACTGCATCATTTCTGCAACACTCTGGGTGCTTTATACTCTGCCTGCAAGTTCCCAGCCATTTTTCCCTGCGCATTTTTGGAAGCACAGATTGAGCAACTTGGAAGGGTTAGGCCTGAACTTCCTATTTCTGCCTTTCCATTTCTGTCATGCCCTAAGACAGAGGGGAAAAAAAAAATAAAGAAAAATAATGAACCTGAGATTTTTATACAGAACAGTACACTTTTGGACACTCAGATTTGCAAAGGCACGTTGCAGCCCAGGGGATTTTAAACAGCAAATCATAAAGACATTGCTAAAACAGCTGCTCTAGGAAACAGATAATTTGGTTTTACCTCATAAAAGGATTACTTTTGATGGTTGTGTTAGGAGGAAAGGTTTGTCACAAGTATAAGCTGGCACACTGTTTTCATCTGTTACTCTCCTGCGCTGGCTCTGTAGAAAGTATAAATCAATGAATAAGAAATGACAGGTCTGACTGTAAGGAAGCATGTTTACCTGCTCTTGTACCTCTCTCTCCTGGCTCACTGAGAAAGAAATATGTCTGGGGCCTGCCCTCACTGCTACATGGTAAAATGAGATTTTTCCGCAGAGGTGCAAAGAATCACCATCGTGTTGGGCTGGTGCTTACGAGGCACAACAGCCCTCCCTTCCCACCACCTCCTACACTGCCTGCTGCACCCGGCGGTGCAGTCCCGTCACCTTCGGGGGGGTGGGAGTGTGGTGAGTACTCACCAAAGTGACTGAGAGTGGCACACAAGTGACCCTCTTTTTAAAGAAATCTGAAGAACTGCCATTTTTTATGAATGGATAAACAGATTCCCTGTCAGTGCTACCAGGAGGCACGTGGCTCTCCTTCTTCTGCCGCTCTGGAAGAGCAGGGCTGAGGACACCGTGTGCTCTTATCCACCACAGCATATAGACCTTGTGGCTATATTTATCCCTCTAAAAAACAGAGGATCACGGACCATCCTCTGGCCCCAAGCCTGCTCAGGCTCAGCTGTCCTTGGAGCAGGAGGCTCTGATGGGCTATAGCTCTGCTAGTAAATGAGGTGGTTGGATGAAAGAGAAGTGGATTAGCTGCACCGCTGCATCGTGAGGCTGGTCCTTGGCTCTGAGCAGTGCCCTCCAGCATTGTCAGACAATTGCCAGAGATGGTCCAGAGGTCATCATCACGGCCTTGAGACCATTCCCAGCAGACCAGCTGGGTGCAGGCCCCTTCTTCTAGTGGGATGGTGATGGGGGTGCTCTTCCTCCCCAGCTGGCCTCAGAGCCAGAGACCACTCCCAGGCATGCTTAATTACACGTATGCGTAGCTGGAGTTTGCACGCCTGCAACTCAGAGAGCAACCTGGGGTTTCCTCTGGGCCGTGGGGTGTCCCTGTGACCCTAAGACATAAATATCATGTCACTCTTGGTTATTCCGTTCAAAGTATCTGAAATAATTGAGGGCTATGTTGCAAGGAAAAAGCAGCATTTTTACAGCACAGATCGAACGTATGTGCTGCATACCCAGAGGTGTGCCAGGAGGGCACAGGGAGCACTTTGAAGTGTGGTGTCTGCTGGGAGAGCATTGGAGGCGTGGAGAAGGTGGAGAGGCACAAATGTGGTGCCATCTTAGCCGTACTGCCCTTGGGAAGTGGTCCCTGGGGGGAACTATCCCCTTACTTCCTCCAACACATGCGCTACCATCTGCTACTGCCTTTGCTGCACCAGCTTGCTGGTCTCGACGGTGCCTCTGCCACCACGGCCCTGACTCTGCCGCAGCCCCCACCGAGCCGGGCAGCAGCAGACACACCGATGCACCGCCGGCACACCCGGCTCCTTTCCTTTTCCTTGCAGTTGTGCAAGCTCAGCCCACGAGCTGGGCTCGCTGGGCCATACAAATCTGACATCAGGTTTATGTTGCTCGCACTCCAAGTAACAGCTGGGTTTGCTTCCAGCCCTAAGCTCCTTGCAGCCATGGGTGAATTGCTTGCTAGAATAAAGCTGGCTAATCTAGTACTAATTTTGGAGTGTCTACATTGTGTTTTTGTCATGGCAGTCTAAACAGACATGAGAAACATTCAGCAAGCTTGCTCGGGCTTTTTTGCTGCCTCTAGAAACAGCAGAGTAGAAACAACCCAAACCATTTGGACTGTTTAGCTAGATCTGGGGTTTGGATACTGTAATTCACTCACGTTAATATTGTTATTTATATCCTCCAATAATACTCAGCAATATTGAATAGATTTTGGCCCAGTAGATCCCTTGTATATTCAAAAATAGGGAAGCCTGATGAAAAGATTTCCCTGCTTGTCCCTCTGGGTTTGTAACTAAACATTTTGACTTCAGGCTTTGCATTCTCTCTAGTATTTTGAAACCAGTATCTCCTTTTATTAACCTGGATGTTCTTGAGCTTACCTAATTACCTATGACATAAGAATATTGTCACTTGGCCAGTTTTCCTCTTAGAGATAATATTTTATGAAGTTCTACATATGCATCGCTGAATTGCAGCTTGTATTTTCAGTGCTCTTGGAAATAAGCATCGTGTCAAACTCACGGCAGAATTGAACTTGCAGGTTCCCAGGCACGGGGCTCATCCAGCAAGCTTGCATCCAGCTCATGTTATTTTAACACTGAACATGTCTGTGATTGTGCTCTGGCTGGTGTCAGTGACAAAATCCCATTGGTTTAAAGGAAAGCAGGATGGGGCCCAAAATGCTAATTCTGTTGACTTGCTTAATGGGCTTCAGTTTAACCCTACAGCGCTGAAGACTGTTCCATTTCTTATAGCCCAACTTTATCGCTTCATCGCAATACTCCAAGTTTACATGACTCCCTTTTTCATCCCATCAACAAAGAATTATGCTGAATTACGGCTTTGTTACTAAAGGGGAATTGTGTGTTTGAGGTATATTTTTCACAAGGCATTTTGGCCAAGTGGATGAGGTATTAATATGAGAAACTATAAACAAATCTTGGTTTTCTAAACTGCGGATAGAGTGATTGGCTTAATTTGTTTCTATACACTGCCATCTTGAAAACTAAACTGAAGCATCCAAATTAAACAGGAGATGTAAATATTAGCCAGATGTTCCCTGGTGTCAGAACTCTTTTTTGTTTCTTTTTTTCTGTTAAATGGGTATGCTTTTTTACATGTAACATAATGACCTATGTTTTAGATTTTGGTCCTGGCCTAATGGCTTTTTATCATATGATTATGATATCATCCAATCATGTAAGCGTCATGAGATGCTGTTCAGCTTTGCTGAAGCACATGAGTGTCAAACTGCTTAGTTTAGGCTGAACCATTTGTCTGACTGTCTTAATGTGGGGAGTGAATGTGCTGTTAATTTAGGAAATGCCAGCTGAGGCGGAGGGTTTAGCGAGCCAAGCAAAACAGAGCACTGACCACAGATTGAAACATTACAGAGTTCCTTAATGGTTCTGTCAAAAAGAAATATAACACTTTTTTTTCCCCCTACAGAAGTTGCAATAGTCTTCTGGTGCAAGTAGCAACCAGTAGGGTTTTAGCATTGATAAACATGGATGGAAAAGACAGGCACTTGACTTAGCTTTTGGTTAATGTTTTTTCCTGAAGACATTTGTTAGAGTTTGATGATAGTGAAGCTCTTGGTTCCATTCCTCACATTTGATATTACTGGGCAAATGACTGCAGCTACCAGTAAATCAGGATTTAGCAGATACAGAAGGAAGATTTTCAGTATAATTAAAATTGTAATACTGACTTTACGAGTTTAATGCAAATGAGGAAAGCAAAAGGACATCTCTCTCTTTTTTTCTGTTAACTCAATAGCTTTGCTTGGAAATATGGTCTTTTTAAGTTTGCCTCAGTGTAGGTCTGGATTTATGTGATACTGAGAATGCCTGCAGAGCTTTGAATCCCCTGCTAAGCACTGACAATTAAACTTCCCTGAATTTGGCCCTGGAGTTTGAACAGTTAGGGGTTCTGCTGGGGGGGTTTGCTGCAACAGTCCTTACTGTAAGACCCTTTTTTTCCTGAGCTGCACATTTGCTAGGGCCTCTATCCTCCCCTGTCTTTTGTTTGTCTGTTGCTTTTTGTTTACTGGTCTCTTTGAAACATTGCTGAGCTTGGTTGGGACAAGAATTTGTTTTATGATGTCTGCTTAGCACCCTGAGGACTTTGGTGGGTGAAAGAGATAACGCTTAATAAATAAATTTATTATTATTATTCTTTATCTATCCAAACCTTTGTTAGAGGAAAGAGGCCTGCCTGTGAACTCTCCTCTGTAGAAATTCTCATCGCTTAGGCCATTTAAAAATAGACTGGACAAAGCACTAGGGAATGCGCTGCAGAGGGCAAGTCTGCACTGTTAGCAAGATGGACTAGATGACTTTCCCATATCTGTGTTTTTTACTGTAGCAAGGTAATCTGCTGCCACTGTGTCCTCTAAGGCAACAAAAAATAAAAAATTAATCTCAAATGCACATCTGCCCTGAGTTTTCCACCACAGTCAAGCAACTACACTGAAAATTTCATACGGAAATGACCGGCTAAGAATACTGTTATTAGTGAATTGCAAGATATCCTTCACAGTAAGGACACTGGTGTTTGAAAGTAAGGCTTTGAAGGTCCTTCCAACTTATGTGAAAATGCTTTCCAAATCATCCTTGTGAAAATAATGTAAATGGTCTCTTTTCCCCCTCTCTGACAAAAGGTGTGAATTGCCTTCAGTGACATTGTCTCCATCCGTCTTGCTGCTATATGAAGTACCCAACCCTGTAAGACAAAGGAGGTGGAGGCCACTTCCACTCCCTGAAGGCTCTCATCACACTGCAGTATCAGGCTTTATTTTGGTTTATTACTTTATTGTCTGGAGAATGTGAAAAGGATCAGAGTGCATTTCTCATAGAGAAAAGGACACGACTGTCGAAACAAGTGCACCAGAATGAATGGATCAAAATCTAGAGAAGCCTTTCATTTCAGTTACTGAAGCCACTTTATATTCTGTAAAGCATGTTTTATAGCAGCTAAAATAAGCAGAGTGAGCCTTTAAAATCTTCATGTTTGTTTGGTCTCATACGTTAGGTAAAAGGCCATCAGTGGGTTTGCATTTTGAGAGGCCCCTAGTACAGATGGCTGAAAATAGGGGACTTCATACTGACAAAGTAACCATTCTGAACAATCCCAAATATGCAAAACGCTGCAGCTGAATTAGCAAGATATGCAGGTGCTACACATGAGTAACTGGTCAGACTTCTCACCACCTCCCTCTCTCCTGTCTCATAATCTCTCCTTGTTTCATGCCTAAAGTGACCTTTCAAGTTCTTCATGGCTTGGCCTACCTCTTCATATGCCCAGCAAGATTTGTACTCCATTACTGGGGACTATCAAGAAGTGGTTCCCAGATCCTCAGTAGCCTTAAGGAAAAGCACCGTCACTCATTGGCTGACCAGAAGTGTGTTTAATTCATATTTGATCTTTGTTTATGGTATCCATAGAATGTTTTCTGAGATGCCGTGTTGCACCTTCTAGACCTGGAATCCCCAACAAAACAAAATACAGCCTCCAGTTAAAATGTGTTTTGTCCTGGTCTTGTTAAAAAATCACACAGGGAAGGAAATACTTTATTTCACTCTGCTTATAGAGACAGAATATTTGTTTTCCATTTCATATTTTGCAATGTCTATGCATTATAATTCATAGAATCATAGAATCACAGAATGGTCTGGTTGGAAGGGACCTTAAAGACCATGTAGTTCCAACCCCCCTGCCATGGGCAGGGACACCTTCCACCAGACCAGGTTGCTCAAAGCCCCATCCAACCTGGCCTTGAACCCTTCCAGGGATGGGGCATCCACAGCTTCTCTGGGCAACCTCGTCCAGTGCCTCACCACCCTCACCAGGAAGAATTTCTTCCTAGCATCTCATCTAAATCTTCCTTCTTCCAGTTTAAAGCCATTGCCCTTTGTCCTGTCACTCCATGCCCTTGTACAAAGTCCCTCCCCACCTTTCTTGTTGGCCCCTTTAGACACTGGAAGGCTGCTCTAAGGTCTCCCCGGAACCTTCTCTTCTCCAGGCTGAACAACCCCAACTCTCTCAGCCTGTCCTCACAGCAGAGGTGCTCCAGCCCTCGGATCATCTCCATGGCCTCCTCTGGACTTGCTCCAACAGGTCCATGTCCTTCTTGTGCTGAGGACCCCAGAGCTGAAGGCAGTACTGCAGGGGGGTCTCACCAGAGCAGAGCAGAGGGGCAGAATCCCCTCCCTCGACCTGCTGGTCGCCCTGCTTGGGATGCAGCCCAGAATAAGGTTGGTTATCCTTTCTGTTAAATATTTTATGGTTCTTTAGTCATTCAGAAATGCTTCAAGAATCTCCTTGTGACTAAAGTGTGATGAGACTGTCCCTTTAACAGCCTCTCTATTCTATTATTATTTGGGCAATGGCAATTTTTAAAACAATAGCACTTCTATTATCCCAGGTTTGCAATCACAGCAGCTGTATATCAGTGTTTCACTTAAGTGTCATTAGTCAAGAATTGCTGCTATCACCAAAACCTTGTGATAACAGAAACTCTGTTACAGTATCACTAGTTCCACATTAAAGCATTTACAAGTCAAAGATAAATCACTGGGTGGAATAAAAAAAAAAATAAACCCAAACAAACAAAAAACCCAATGCAACAAAAAAAGCAAACCAAAGAAACAAATACATGAGAAATGAAGGTCCTGTGAGAAAAATTTTATAGATAAGAGATGGACATAACACTGACCCTCGTAACAATGACATAACGCTTGTGCGTATCACCTTGGGTGGCTTCACAACTGCCTAGAGCGGAAGATGTAAAGCAGTCTCACTTACATATCTCCCAAGAGTGCACTGAAGCTGAACTGAGTAATGTCTGGACTATTTTCTGAACCTATCCAAGATAGGAGTTGAAATTCATCCAGGTCCAAAAGGCCATAACCACTTCAATCAAGGTTTTTGTGTTCCCCTGACAGCACCTTTCCTATGCACTCAGAGCAGTTCTGGGGATGAATGCTGCGAAGGAGCCAAAGGCCATGGGGAGTACTGCAAGCTCTTAACTTACCTACATCTTCTAGTTTCAACATGCTGGACAAATGGTATGAATTATCTACAGGCTTTATTCTAGCCGTAAGCTGCGTTGCTGCCCAATGCCGCAGCCATAGCTTAGAGACTGGATTTCAGAGGTTTCTAAGTATTTTGGGGGCAATATCCTGGAATGACCTTCCAAACAGATGGTGAATAGAAAAGACTACAACATTGCTAAGAGAAGAGTTTTTCATGTTCAGAGAAAAGACAATTCAGGATTTAAAAGTGAAAGCTTGTAAGTACATGATTTATTGGTATTCCCAAGGGGATGTGCGATTTTTGTTTGTTGGTCATTTGTTTTATATCATATTTATAGTGGTCAGGAAGGAGTTCCCACTTCCTTTTCTCCCTTGATGTATACCTTGGCCTCTAGGTTGTTTATTTGTTTGCATACCTTTGAAGCATTTAGAGACTGACCATGACTAGAGCCTGGTGAATGGGTGTGCTAATAGCAGCTTCCAGGTGCACGCATGGCTTGTGGTCCTCACATGGCATCAAACCCATGTGCTGATTTGGCATCAAAATCCATTGCTCTCCTACCCCAGGTTGCACTGGCAGGGAGTTTTCAATGTTTATGTTTTGCTTTCCTCCATAGTAGATTTAACCCCACAAATCACCTGCTGTGACAAGGACTATGGACAATGAAAATGCCTTTAGTTGACCTCCTCATTCTCTTGTCACATTAATCATCATGACTTCTAGTCCCTTTCTGTTGGTCTTAAGTTTGCTATAGAATGATAAGAACTATTCAGAGTGGATCAAAATATAGAAAGGTCTTTTGTTTGGCTGCAGTTTCTGAAACTATGTTTTATGACTGTGAAATCTGTACGAGAAATCCCTACCATTTGACAACTTTACTCTGTTAGAATCTGCATCGTGGTATCCCCAAAGAAAGCATAAACCTCTTCCATTTTTAATAAAGGAGACTTAACTGTGTTTGAAAAAAAAAATTCTCTGAGAATCTGGAGTAGTCAAGGCAGAATTAATGTATTTGTTATTACTACTGCTTTGGCTGTCTTACAGAAATATAACAAACAGCATTTGCCTTAACAAAACCAACAGGAGTTCAGTATGAGATACAGAAAATGATGAAAAACAGAAAAAGTTTTGTTACATTTTACAATGTAAAATATCATTTGATGATTGTCCCTGCTCTATGATATTGATTGTGGTCTCCTACCTGGAACTGCAATAAACTCTGCCCGTCTTTTTGACTGGAGGCTGCAAGTTCCTCTTTAGAAAAGGTGAGGGGAGTAAAAATACTGTCGTCGTTTCACAGAAAAGGATACACAGGCTCAGAAAGTTTACATTTGCATTTACCAAATTCACAAAGACCCTGAACAAGGCCATGAGAAGATCCTCAGAGCTCCCAGATGCCATTTGACTACTACAGACAGAAAACTACACATCCTATGACTTAAGCCAATAATTACATCAAGGATGTGTTTATCAGCAAGAGTTAGTCAAGGCTTTTGTGAGTTTATGTCTCTGTAGCTACTAACTAACATTTAGAGAATTTCTGTGGTCAGTTGCCATTAGGATTTCACTGAAAAACACAACAAAGACTCTAAGAAACATGTACAAATGGGCACATGTATGCACATTAAAGTAAAACAAAAAATCCTGTTGCAAGAGAGAAGTAGGGAGTTTTAATTTATGATAACTGAAGGAATTTGAGATTACTACTGACAGGATTTCTTTCTTTAATAAGATCACAGTAGTATAAGTAGAGGTGACATATTGCTTCACTAAGAACTATAAAGTCCAGGTCTGTCTTATGCATTCATTTGCAGCGGTTGTTTGCAGACAGGAAAATGTAGGAGTAAAGCGAGGAGCTGCAGACAGATCTTAATGTCTGCACAAGGTTCCAGGCCTTAAGGTTTAGGAAGTCTATTTTTAAACTTAGCTTCTTTGAAAAACCAAGACCTGCGACTAATGCTTGTCATTATAGTATAATGATCTATCTTCTTTCCAGAGTATTTGGGGATTTTATTTCACAGAGAAGTAGAGTTATCTGCCAGAGATTATTATTCATGCTTGTGATCTGTTTTCTCTCTCTTCCTAGTAAAGCCTACAGCCTTCCATAGTTCCTAAGGCATTAAAACCAACTGTGCAAATGTCTTCTCTCCCAGATTTCAACAAACCTGTTTCTGTCCAAGGTGACTGCTCCAGCCAGCCTGCTCGGGGAACTCAGGAGCCAGTCTCCTTCTGCTGTCACTGCTCAAGCATCTCCTTGCTGGGTAGCTTGCTTAAGACTGGACAAATGGTCTTGGGATCAGCAAACCTCATCGAAAGACTGAAATTATACAACCAACTTCAAGAGAAAACTAGAGGAAAAAAGGAAAAATGCCTCCTGTTCAAGGATACTGAACCAGGTACCACTCCCCAAAGACCACCACCACCCAAGGCCGCTGAGCAAAGGAAATCGATCTTCTCTGCTCTGGTTTCATGATCACCTTCCAGTTTCACCCATGGCTGTGTGGGGAGGAGGTGTTAGTACATTTGTATGCATTATATTTGTATACGCAATTATATGCTATGCTATCAGAAGGATGTGTGCCTACTGGGATAGGTGACAGCCCTTCAAACCCTCTGGAGCAGAGAGCTAAAGAAGCTCTGTGAATGACAAAAGTCCTGTGTGCATAGCATATGATGTGCATATTGGGTGTATGTTATGGCAAATGCATGATCTGCCTATTGGCTACGAAAATATTTGGAAATTTTTTCACATATGGGGGCTTAGGTTGATAGGTTGCACCATAATATGATAAATTACAGGTGCCTGGGCACTAAATAATTTTGGTTGTGATATTCAGGTGGATACTAGTCTTGAGGTCTCAGATCATTTCCATGAGGCAATGTATCCCTCAAACCCTAAAGAGCACTCCACTGTGAATCAAGTGCCTTACAATAATGAAGAAGAGTTTTCTGTGGGCTTATTTATAAATAGGAATTCTTGTGTCTCATGATTTATCTATCTGTTATACAGGGTGACTGAGAACGATGCTTCATGTATAAGTCAAGGAGATCAACTAGATCCACCAGTCAATGCTTATCATTCCCTTACAGCAGAGATGCAGAGAAATGTGCTTTATAGCTGTGACTATAAACCACTGGAGAGGAGGATCTGAAACAATCAGGAGAAGTAGTGTAACAAAATATAAATGAGAGAAGCAGATTGGTAAAAAGCACCACTGTTGTGTCGTTCCCATCTTGACAGCGTTAGGGTCCCAAATACAAGTTTCTCTCTTCTTATTCTGTCTCTTGCTTGACGTACAAAGGTTTGCAGCAGTGAAAGGGAAGCTACGGAGAAAGAAGCTGTATCTAGATAAGGAGAAGACTTGTGTATGATAGAAGCATTGTAGGTTTGATATACCCCTTATCTGCTGGGAAACAAAATGAACAGAAGGATGCATGCTAAATTTGAGACAGGGGTCAAATTCCTTCTAATTTACAAGAACTGTTCCAGATTAAATGGTCTGTTCAGGCTGAGAGATTACTTTGGATGGAAAGAACCAGATAAGCACCCTTGCTGTTTCTTTAAATACTCTTACTGCATTGGTTTCAAAACTCAGAAAACTAAAAATGTGTGTAAAATATCCCTCAAAATACCTTAACAAACTAAGTGAAGTGGATCTAGCAGTGATACAAAGTAATCACACATAACAACTGAAAAAACTGCAGGGAAAAGAAAGTATTAGTTTTCTTTGGCTTTTCAAGACCTTGTTTTAACAATGTGCTTAATAGTCTGTCTACATTTAAGCATGTGATTTAAGTGAATTGGGTCTAAATGAAATAGCTGGCAACAAACAGCAAACTGTGTTTTCAGAAACATACCAACAGTTGTTTAAGTTGGTTATTGTTAGTCACGGCAAGGTAGCCCACTGCACTTCTCAGTCTCGTTGATTTGTTCTTTTATCGTGATTTGATTCTGCAAAACTCATTGGGCTCCTCTACCTGCTTTCCTAAAAAACAGTTCACATACAACTTTATCCTCCTAGTTTTGTGCTTGTTCAAATGAAGGCTGAAAACTCAAAACAACTGCAATTTCATACAGTGTTAGTACAAAACTTTATGGGACTGGGACTAAATCGGCACTTCTGCAGTCAATTGTGGCCGCATTAGGGCCATTATCAGCTCAGGCAGTTACTGAAAACACTAAAATAAAGTTTCACACTACTTGTCCTGCTGATGTGTTTACCAGGCCTTATTATCTCCTCTGCATGAATCCAGATATTGTGGGTGCTGTTATCTGGCCATAAAGAAGGAAAACCAAGAGAACAAGAGCTACCTCCTTCCCCTCTACCCCACCCTCCCCTAGCTCTCCCCCTCTGATCTTTAGTGAGCTTCTTTTAGACAGGGGTGGAAAGCCAAATTTAGTTCTTGGTTACACTGGTGTGTGTCTGAATAAACCCACTGCCATCGTGGGAGATATTCTGGTTTTACACTGTTATAGGAGGTAGTAAGTTTTGGCAACAACCTTTATATAGCCATGTCTCATAGTGTAAACAGCTTGCTTTTATGCAAACAAATTACAAAATTGTGTATAAAGTAAGATCCCTGCTTTTAAGCTGTCTTGCTCAGGAAAAGGAATTAAGTCATCCAACTTGGATATATGTAATCCTCTTGAATTCTTTAAATTTATAACTTTCTATTGCTGTGTAAAACTTGAGTTTCCTTGTAGAGATGCACTCCTCTCTAATTGTTTGCTTATTGAGGATACAGTTTTAAAAGATCATACTGTATCTAGTCATCTGCACCATCTGATGCAATTTAAGGAAAAAAAAAAAAGACCACTAAATATAGTTAACACAGCTTGGTTCTGTCTTCTTGTAACTCCCCTACAGGCAATGGAAAAGGAGCCCAGAAAACAATTTGTTTATTATAAGCAGGTCAGTCCTCCGGGGGATTCATGGAATCACGCAGTGGGAGAGGACAATCACGGCACTGAAATGGTGGGTAATTTTATTTGTTCCACTTGATGGTCACAGTGGCATCATGCTGGCCAATTACTCTTGAGTCAGCAGGTTTCAGAGGTTAAGACCCCCTTGTGGGTTGCAGCACTGCAGGCAAAGTATTCAGGCCAGATTGAAACCGTTTCAACAGCAGAGACGCCAGCCTTCTTCTCCCTTGGAGATCTCCTTTTTCAACTGTGTATGAGACATACATGTGATAAAATAGGCATGTCTCTAACATCGAGACAGCTTAATTATTGAGAGTGGAAAAAATGCCAGTTTCAGATAAAGAAAGGAAGAAAATCAGCCAGGGAGACAGGCTACGCCGAGGAGGCATGAAGCGAACAAATATTGCAAACTTCAGCTGCAGGTTCCAAAGGAAAGATCATGTCTGGGAATAATCCTCATGCCAATAGCCTACTAGTGTTTCATGGCTGCCGAACCTTTAACAGTTTCATCACATTTTTCTCCAGTGGAAATGTTTTAAGCTACTTCTTCAGTGATCTCTAATTCTAAGGGGGAAAACAGCAGCAAAGCCTTTGCTTTACCACCAGAGCCTGCCACAAGCGATGGGGTAGGGGCAGATATGAAATCCAAGCTCGCAGAAATAACGTGTGCGTGTGTGTGAGGGACCTGGACAGGAGAGTTGTCCAGGACAAGCTGAAATTGTTCCATTAGACTTAGATTAAATTCATGAAATGAGTCACATTTCATTTGGAGAGGGGTATGGGAAGTAAGGAAGTGGCATTTTATCCTCTTAATTATAATACTAGTGTTATGATCTTGGAAACAGGGGAGGCTATTCTCAGGCTTAAGCTCCGTTGTGTATGTGACATTTCAGGCTTAAAACATCTCAAGTGTATATTTCCTGTCAGAAATATTATGCTGTGAGAGCTATTCAGTTTCTGAAGGATTCACTGGAGAGTTAAAATCTATGCTTTAATGTTTTTTTGGCTAGTATCATGCCAGTTTGCTGTTTCTGGAAAACATCTCAAGAATCTCAGAACCAAGACATAGATGCATTATTATGATTAATAGTGGTGCTAATTTATCCAGATCCTGTTCTTGAGAGACAGAAATGATCAGTGGGACTCTAAACTCTGATGTCTTGTTCTGCAGAACTGGATCCAATGACCTCTTAAGTTTAATATAAATGTCAGGCTGTTTGAATTTGCAAAACACATTGGGATGAATTGGAATGAAACAAAATGTATATATCAGCGTTTTATTTTTTAACAATTTTATTATGAGGAGTCATTTTTCCTTCTTCAGCAATAGGAGGTTATAAGAAAACTTTGAATATGACAAATCCTGAAACCAAATTTTTGAGATCAAAAAGCATTTTGATCTGAAAAATGCTAGAGCATTGCTTTTTTGGAAGCAATGTCCCAGGGAAAGGAGGAATCCAAAGCGGGGGGGAGGGAAGTTGTTCTCATCCTCCTTACTCCTCTAGCACCACTTAATATGACATCAACACTGGAAAAGTCTTGCAATGGGAACTCCTTACTACGGTCAGACTCAATGGTTGACGTTATAGCTCTATCTAGCCTTATGTCTGGGCACCAAGAGAGGAGCAAAGCCCAACTCACAGCCTGTTGTAAATCAGGTACATTTTACATTGCAGTGATTTGAACACTAGCAGAAACTTAAGCACATGTTTAACCAGCTTTGCTAAGCTGTGGCCACTGTGAATGGGCACTCATTGTTACTGGTGTCTAATGAATCAAGGGCATGCAAGACTTCACTTAAAAAAAAAATATATAAGAAAATAATTTTAAGACCTTAGTAATTATCCTTTTAAGAGCCTGGAAATCTTTTTATTTGGAAGTTCAGAATATGAAACAGAGCTTAGGAGAAAGATGAGAACCAGTCTTTGGCAGTCAGGTTTAACTGCTTGAACTAGACATTTGGTTCTCCTGCACACACAGTTGACCATTAACCTCTGCAAGACATATGCAGAGGCAATAAGTATATACTGTCCAGAGGTAGTCCTACACTGAACTGCATCTGAAACACTACTTCATCTTCCAGATTTTGCTGCAGCTCTTTGCCAACCTTGGAGTTCATACCAGGAAAGATGGTAGACAAAGAGCAAACTGGGCTGTGGAAAGAGCTCCAGGAGGAGGGAAACTATGAGGGAATATAGTTTTTCTTTCCACTGGCATCTATAAAATACCGAGTAAGACTACATATTTTTCATTCTTCAGACCAGTGGAATAAGTTATATTGATTAAGAACAATGTAATTTTATTGGTTTAACTGAATACACTGTTTAATTAAATATGTATGGTTGACATCTCATGTTTTAGAGATGATCGGCAATGACAGTACAGAGATTGTTGTGCTTTGGATACCCTGGGAAAAATAAAGTATAATTAATTGTAAATACTCAAATTCATTTTGATGGTTGACAATATCCACTTTGGTTGATGAAGCTCTCTTTATGAGAGAAAAGATCTGTTGCAACAAACGATATATGCGGCAAATTTGTAAATCAATAAATGAAGGAACTGGGATTTCTTGCTGCTTGGAAACATACATGCTGCTGCACTGCAACAGGTTTAAATAGATTGTGTATCAAATTGAAAGAGAAAATGAATGTTGAATTTGCCTAATTTGTCCAAATTGGGATAAGAAACTTCATTCACCTCTTTAAAGGTTTTTGCCATGAAGAAATCATAAAAAATAAATAAGACACGGGAATTTATTTTTAATGATAGAAGCCTGTATTACAACATTAAACTTGCTGTCTATTCCCAGTGCTTATTTAGTAATTTTACCTAATATTATGATTTTTCCAGGATCTGGCGTTACAAAACTTGGCAATGATCAATAGAAAGAAGAAAATGCAATCGTTTGTGGGATTTCCAATCTTTCCATAAAACTGTGCATGAAAGATTCTGTAAGATTTTATCATTCACTTCACCAAAATCAAATAGCATCTGTTGTAATTAAATACACCAAGAACACTTCAGGGAACCATGAAAGTATGTTTCAGAAACATCTGTACAAAAGTCGTTATTCTTTTTGAATTATATACTCTACAAATTATTAGGGCAAAATCTGTCACACAGAAAAGATATTTGAGCCCTTAGGTGTACTCATGAATATGCAGAAACAACCTCAGATGTGGAGACTCTCAGCAATTTGTTGTAAACATGTGTCCTTGTATATGGATCTTCATGTATGTACAGGTACAGATCGATAAAGATCTACTGAACTAAATGCTTCAAGGGAAAACAATTCAGGACTTTGAGAAAGTTCAATAAATCTCAGTTGGAAGACTTTTATTTCTGAGATTTCTTGAAGCCAGACTGATAATACATGGAATTAGCCCATCTGCACATCTCAGACAAATCTGCACCTTGTTCCCTTAGTAAATGTCAGTTATTAGGGACTTCACCATGATGACAATAAAAAGAGAAAGAAATCATGCTTTGCAAATGAAAACCTCTGTGAATAGCTGCCAAAGGAGAAAATACATGATTAATCATTGCTGAAATGCCTCTTCATGTGAGGGGAAAGCACATGATTTCACATCCCAGTCACACTGGTGCCACACACATCCATCAGTGCTGTTGTACCTCAACAGAGTGAAAACAAGGCCAGAATTTAGGAGGGTTCAGTAACTGGAGTTAAGACCATAACTGAATTTGCAGTTTCATGGCTAAAACAATAAATACATTTCATCAATCTGATCCAAAATAATTGCATTTTTCTCTAGGGCTTTTTGCTCACATAAAAATATAAAAAACCTCACTTTCTTTTTTTCCTCCTTTTTTTCTTTTTTCTTTCTTTCTTTTTTTCTTTTTTTTTTTTTTTTTTGCCGTTTTTTTTTTTTTTTTTTTTTTTTTTTTTTTTTTTTTTTTTTTTTTTTTTTTTTTTTTTTTTTTTTTTTACAATAGAATCAGAGAATCCTTGTGGTTGGAAAGCATAACTGGAGATTGTCTCATTCAATCCCCCTACTCAAGCATGATCAGCTCAAGTAGGTTTCCCAGGACTGTATTCAGTTGGGTTTTGAATATGTCCAAGGATGGAGACTCCACAGCCTCCCTGAGCAAACTGTTCCAGTGCCAGTGTTTCACGACTCTCACAGGTTTATGTTTAATATATATGTATAATATAATCTAATCTGTTTAATGCATTTAAAACACATCTTGGGAGCTGCCTGCTATAAAAGGTAAGAAGGTATAAGGCAATATTCATAGGACTTTATAAAAAAGTCATCCTCTTGTACTGATTCATGCACTGCTGTGAGTATACACGTCTGGTTAGCTCCGGGAACTTCCTGGTTTAGGCATCACTCCACCTGGTGGGATTTGAACCAGTTTTCCACCTCCAAGTGGTCTAACCACCAGTCTGCAAGGTATCCAGGTGTAAAAAGGGAAGAGAGGAGGATGGACTATGACTCGTAGCACAGCAGTCCAGACGCAGTTCAGGGAGATGGATTTAAGCCTGTATGCTACCTGATAGGGGTTTAAATCTGAATTTATTCAGGTTTATTCATTTCCCCTCTCGAGCACAACCTCCTTGATGGCACTTTCTGAACTTGTTATTGAAGTCAGCATGTGCAAGGCCAGATTTTAAATAGGGCAGCATCTAAGTGTGCTCTGTTCCTGAAAGCTTCTGAAACCCTGTCACTTTTTAAAATGGCTGTAGAGGGGTGGAAAGCTTTTGCCATTGAACGATTCCATCCAGCTTTGCTGTCTGGTGAGTTTTCCACTTAAGCTTTGCAGTGTGATGGCTGGCTGTGGAATGGAGCAGCCTGACGGACAAGCCACAAGGACACACGCAGATCTCCTGCAGTCTTCTCTTTTCTCTGACACACACGCGACAGGTTGCAAGCCACACCGTTTCCACACTGCCTTTGGAAAGCACTTTCTTGATCGAAATGTTTTTAACCTTTGGCCTATGGAAAGGATATCTAATGTTAATAAAATTTGGGTTATAATATCTCCAACTAGAGTCTGGAGAAAATTCACACATTGCAGTGTTGGTTGTTCCCTACTGTAGGATAGGAGACCTACTGAAATGCACCTTGCCTGTATGCCCGAGCTTCCCTCCATAGCGAATTGAGGTTGCTCACTGATGTTTTGTCCTGACATGCAGTGAGAATGTAACCAGATGTGCACCAAAAGACCGGGACACACTGGGAAATGCATCCACCCTATCCTGTGGATAGAGCCATGAGAACCAGCTTTCCTGTTAGCCATTGCCCCCTGACCTTTCCAGCATTTGTCTGACATATTCTGCAGGCATTGCTTAGTGGGGAGCTGAAAAAGAGAAGACTATGTCTATTCACTGGAACCAGGCACTTTGAAAATTCCAGCATAAAACTAGCTTTGCACTTGGGAGCTGAACATTGATTGCGTGCAGTACGGGGTGAAAGGTTATAATCCGCAGCTCCTGGGCCAAAGCATGAATGAAGGAGGATTGGCGTTGTGCTGTATACCCTTTGCATATGTGGGCAGAGTCTTATCGCTCAACCTCATCTCTCTTAAAAGGTGAAATTCTCTGTTGCGGTGCCTGGTGCATACAGATTCCCCTTTTCCAGAGCATCTGTGTAGGAGTAGGATTGTTATATTCTCCTTGATATTCCAGAAGGTTTTTGAAGGCATAGAAAATGTGAAACTTTGGAGATGCATGTGACTTCTCACTTAGACGCAGATCGAGAGTTTGTGTTTATGCAATAGCTCTGATGCGATGCTGTGAGTGCTCTGCACAGCTGTATTGCTCACACCTGGTAAGACCAGTGTTTCCTGAATGCATCAGGTTTCCTGAACACACGTAAGCAATGTATTCATGTCCACAGGAAGATAACTGACTCTTTATTTTGCTCTGATGAAATTGCTGAATGTACAGGAGAAATCCAAATGCAAAACCTCAGTTGTGTCCCAACTTGATTTCTGCTAGAGAAAAAGGATAACGCAGGTGCATGGTAAACCTACACAGGAATATTATACTCAAGTGCTGCCATTAAAGAGTCAGGGAAAAGTCCAAGTAAAGAACACAAATTGCCTATATTCTATAAGCATAAAGAAGATTTCTTGGCTAGTATGGGAACTATGCGCTTGAGTCTCCTTTATAGATGTTGAAAACTGTAGGAAAACCAGTTGTCTGAGTAAATCAATACAGTGCATTCCCTTTAGGTCTCTTAGCCAGCCTGCAACATATTGGGTACTCGGCTCTGGAAGCCAGTCCATGGACTGGTTCATTGTGCCATGCAGTTTATATGGCGCAAAGCAGGAGCTGAATAGAAAGGGAAGATGGAAACAATATTATTTTTCCAGTGTTGAGAATCTCAGAGATATTCCTAGGAGACGGCATTCCCAAGGGAATTTTTCTGTATTTTTAGAAATATAATCCAGTAGGTTCCAAGAGTCTCCATGTATTCTTGGGTTTCAGGTGTACCTGTTAACTGTGAAGGCCCCTGGGATACAGTGGAACTCTTGCACTCTATTTTTACTTGCTAAGCAGTTTGTTTTGTCTTCTTTTTGCTTTGACTCCTGCTGCTTGCAACACCAAAGTAAAATGCCACTCAATAAATAGTGAAGATCTTCACTATGGTGTTCTCCCACACTTTCCTTCCATGCTTTGGTCAGCCAGAGAACTGATTCCTCTCCTAACATTTATCATCTCCTTGAGGACTGTCCCAATTGAAACCTCTCCGAGTGAAGTGGTGCCAATATACCGCCTTGAGCTGCATATCTCTCTGCGACTTGTCTGCCTTTGCACATGTTGTTTGGCTGCTTGAAGGTGACTACAAGTGTACTGGTTTCACTTGATTAATGTCAAAACTCTGTTTTTTCTGGGTTGCTGTAGGAACAAGAGACTTTCTGTAGTTTTTTTTTTAATGAAAATTGACGTTTTGGAATAGAGAAGAGGACAGAAATGTGCCACAGGACAGCTCAAAAAAAAAAAATCATTTAGTGTCATTTTGCGCTAATTCAGTCTCTGCCTAAGTGCAGAAAATGTTCCTATGTATACATTTGTATATACATACCCACGTTTGTATGTATACATACATTTATATGTTTAGAAGGACTTGTTTTAATTAAAAAAAAAAAGGGGAAGGGAACTGTAACATAGCTGGAACAGATTAAAACAGAAGAGTTTTAGTGGGCCAGAAAACACATTGCACTGATAAGGATTTTTTGTTTTAAATTCAATCCTACCATAAAGTCATTTATTACTCGTTGTTTGTTTTTCTAGAAAGGCCAGTGCAGCACCATTTGCTGGCTGATTGACAATGCAACTCTCTTTTTACAACTTGGAATTTAAAACAGGAAGGCTGCCATTCACATCAGTTAAGAAGTCTACATTTTAGATCACCTGGAAAGGTTCATCTTTGGCATAAGCAGATGGGAGATTCAGATGGCTAAAAATAAAATGCAATATACCCAGCTCAGCATAGTCCACGCATGTGTAGTTATCTGCAAAAACTAAATCAGAAGGAGTAATTAAAGAAATGCATTTCACTTAAACTCTCCGTTTCCACCAACTTATTAGTTTCCCACTCAAAGAGCAACAGAAATGATCATTTTGCATTCCCCAACAGAAACTGCAACAGTACAGACTCGGCAAGCCTGCCTTGTCAGCCGAGTTTCATACATCGAAATCTGCAGCT
>NW_009594234.1:0-2422 GCF_000690535.1 Cariama cristata | reverse complement strand
TGCTGAACTATTACTGAGGTGTTACAGGACACGGACATTATTCATCCTCGCTAAAAACAGGCCAGGAGAAAATAAAATGAAAGCAAATGGATTAACTCTAGCCTATTTGCTGTAGTCCCACTGTGAGAAGGACTGTTTGCGGCTCTTCTGCCACCAAGCACACATTTTCCCACCCCTAACTCCCATCACAAGTCACCTCAAAATCCTGTCATTTAAGCATGAATGTCTGGGCTATACTTTAGGCACAATCCTAGGAGCAAGAAGGTGTGTGAGCTGCACTGTCCTGAGATTCAGATCAGATCTGTGTCAGGAACTTTTGCCAAGAGTGTAGTGCCGTGGTTTTTTTCTTTTTTTTTTTCCCCTCTTTTTTTTTTTCCTTGCAGCACTTCTGTACTGACAAAAGCTAAAGCCTAATTGTAGTTATATTGGCTTACAAGCTGCTCTTGTGCTTGGGCAACCAGGAGAAGCACTGCTGGCAAAGCATATTTTGTCAATATGTATTGCCTATATGCCAGGAAAGTTTGCTGCAGAGTTACATCAGCAAAATCTTCTGGAGACAAGGCTCATCCTTGGATACCTGAGTGACATACTGGCCTGCTTTCTTCCCAGCTGCACCAGGTCAGAGTGTGGTGGCTCCTGGCAGTGAGTTAGGCACCACTACCAGGGCATTAAGGAACATGAGAATAAGGCTAAAGGACAATGTAATCAAGGTAGTGAGCATTAACATTCACAGGAGTGACTCTGTTTCAAGGAAGAAGACCGTCCTGCTCCTAGACAGTTTGACTTGGTCATAGTCTATTGGTGAAGGAGCAACACAAATGCATGGTTTGACTTTACATGGTACCTCTTCAAAACATTACTTCCTCCTTTCCAAGTGAGGGATTGCATGGATACTGAGCTATAGTGTTCATCTGTGTAGGTAATACATGTTGCAATATTAATTATGGGCCCCTGAAAAAATTGCTATGCCAGATTCTAAGATCTTTCTCAGAAAACAACTTCCTTTATGTTTAGGAAAAAAGTAATGTGAGTAAGAGAAGATTATCTGGACTAAAAGCCCTAAAAGCTATTTCAGGTTTAAAGTGGGGGAACCAAAATCACACATGTGGTGGCAACATATTTTTGGTTTTGCGAATGCCACAGAACAGATCCTTTGCCTCCATTAGTGACCTAAGTTGCAAACAGGTATTTATTTTCTTTAAGAACTGTGACACTTCTTCTTCTCAGTGTCAAGATGCAGCGGCAAGCATTGAAAGTGCAGAAATTCCCCTCTCAAGCACATCGTCTGAAAGTGCAAAGAGAAGATCCTTAATTTCAAATTGTGTTCAGGAGACTTCTTGTGAAATTTTTACTTTTTATTTTGAACTAGGAGATATAAACAAGATGGGAAAGCATTTATTGAAGAGGAATCGAAAAAGATTCTCAAATATACGACAGCTCAGACTTAATATCTTGTCTGCAGTTATCAGAAAATCTGTGAGGAATTATATTTTCAAAAGTCACTTGAACTTGGCCTAAATAATAAGGCAATATCGTGCATTCTTTCCACCAGTACATAACAAAAAGCATAGACAAAGGTGTTAAAAAACCTGTAAACTTACCACAGAAACTCAGAATTACAACCTCATCATCGTTAGCACAGCAATCTGAGATACAAGCCGTAGCAATGCAGGAAAAGGCAAGAGCTGGTCACAGATAATTCTGATTTCTCTCCAGCCTATGTGATTACACAGTAAGAAAAAAAGGTTTACTAGAAGAAAGGATCCACAGAGCTCCGAATAGGTCAGTGTTTTAGGAAGAACAAGATGCCTAGGCTTACAGACTTCTGGCTCTACTTCCATCTCAACATTACAAACCTAAACAAATCATACATGTGATGTAGTACATGGGATGGCACTGCAGCAAAGGATTATTGAAAATTGCCATTTCTGTTAGCCAATGTCCATACAGATTTGAAATATTGCTTCTGACAGTGACAAATGCAAAATTCACTGGGAGAAAATCACTGTATGGGACAATCCCAGGATACCCTGTACAGAGGATAATTTTCACCACCAGAATGCCAGACATATACACATAAAAACAGTAGGAGCATACTATCATGATTTTCAAAATAACTCAGTTCCCTTCAGTGCCTTCTGGGATCTAAGTAAGTTTGGTAGAAAGGAAGAATAGAAAGGAAGAATAGAAAGGAAGACTAGTCGGGGGGGTTTTTGTGTTTTTTTTTAACAAAACTGGAAAAGAATGCTTTATCTGAGTGAAAACATGAATATTCCTGTTTTTCAAAGCTGACAAGCAATGAAAACATATTTTTAGTTCAAAGTTTTAAATAAAAATTAACCAGCATTGTAGCAGAGCTGCTTCTTAAAATACTTTCCCAATTTTAATTCTGTATGTTTAATTTTGCATGTTTATATATATA
>NW_009594233.1:0-7370 GCF_000690535.1 Cariama cristata | reverse complement strand
TCTTTCTGTGCCTCACTGGCACACACACACACGGTGCCCTGTTTTTCTCTCAGGACATCCCCTCTCCCCACAGAGCCTTTCCCCACCTCAGCACGTCTGTGCTGGCCTGGCCAGCTGTTCCTACACCCCCTCCCCATGCTCCCCACAGCCCCCACGTTGGGGTTGCTGCTTGGCTGTGGTGCCCAGGGCCGCGAAATGACTCTGTTCGGCTCTGCTGGTCAGGCTGGGAGGCAGACCCAGCTGATGGTGGTCACTGCCACTGACCGCCTCCCACACAAGCTCTTCTGTGGCCATGGAGGGGGCTCAGAGGTCCCCTGCCTTGTTGCAGTGGTGGGAGATGTGTTTGGGTGCTGCCCTGGATCCAGCTTATGAAAAATTCATTGAGGGTAAAAGGAATCACTTGCCAGACTCCTTTCCCTGTGCCTGCTGTGGTCCCTGGGGCTGCAGAGCTCTCGTTTGCAGGTTTGATATACCGTAGAAATGTAGTTTCCCACTGAGTGAGAACAGTGAGCCATCCAAGGTCTGGCGACTGGAGGAGTGCACTGCTGAGGAATGCAGAATACAATAAAGTAGAACCAAAACAATGAGATAAGAAGAAGAGACTGATTTCTAAGCTGATCTTGGACAGTTGGGGTCCTTCACAAGAACTTGGCTCGTTACAATTTTTAAAAAACACACCCCTAGGAGGATATTTTAGATGGAAATTTCAGAATGACTTAGAATAGTGAATTAGGTAATGAGATATGTGCAGATTATTTTTTTGTCAGTAATCAGTTGGGTAAAGAGTCGTTTGGTTTTGGGTACTTTCTTCGATTCTATCTTGTAAAAAAGCTGCCATGTGATTTTTCAAGGGTGTGCTAGCTTTCTGGAACTAGCACTCATCTCTGTACAGACATGGAATAAAATACCTCTGCTCTGTGTGTACATTGGTGTATTACACAGCGGATGAATGAAACGTACTTTTGGGAGAACAGGTTCACACCCAGATGTAGAATATGATCTGTGGGTGATATCACAGTGGACAGGCTCGTGCTCAGTGGGGTCCATTCACTGCTGACTCCCTGGCACACGCTGTCTCCGCTGATCCCCTGTGCTTTCCCGGCAGCTCCCAAGTCCCTCCAGAAAAACATTCTCCTGCCATCAGCCCTGTCACATGCTGTAGAGCCCCAGAAAGGTTAATTGGAGACCACCATCTGCATGGGCGCTGGACACCAACAAGCAACACCTGAACCAACCCTGAGTCCCTTGAAGACCATACTGGGACCCTGATCTCATCACACTGAGCCCATGAAGAACAAACAAAACAACAAGCCTCTTCAGAGTCTATTCCTTGGGTGTGTAGTTCTTGATTGCAGCTTTGGAAGAAAACCTAAGCCTTCAGGCACTGTGCTCAGGAGATCCCCGTTCATGATGGAAATGCTCTTATGGAGGTCAGCTGTGTCACAGAAGTGCCCATTGCCTGTCCCTGCCTGCAGTCATTGGACTGCCACACTGCAAGACTGTGACGAAGCTTCCAGAGCACTCGGGCCTTACACCAACACAAGGATTCAGGAGAGTGTGGAAGTGGAAAGAGAGCAGATCTGAAAAGACCAAGCGCTGGTGCTCCCTGGCAGTGCTGCTGTGCCAGGACTCTTTTCCCCTCCACCGCTGCACAGAGGCGCTGTCCTCCAGCTTTATGAGAGTCTCAGAGGAAGGATTTTGGACTAACAAGTTGCTGCAGGGTCCTTTATTTTGTTTAAATGCACAGAGGTGTACTTTGTCTTATTTACACAATCCCTAGGTGAAATTCAGTAGGTAGAGAGTGAATTGGAATTGGGTTGAATAATAACATGTCGTTGTGCACAACATTATCACAAAGGAAACGAAGAAACTCCCTCTACACCACCACCACCAAAACCTTAAGAAGGCAGACTAGGCCTGTAATGAGTTACATTATGAATGCTGTGCAGAAGAAGACAGTCAATTTATTGCTTCTGAAAACGATCGAATCATCAGTTTGCACACTGCATCCTTGAGCTCCTAGTTCCTCATGCTGTAGATGAGGGGGTTCACTGCTGGAGGCACCACCGAGTACAGAACTGACACCACCAGGTCCAGCGATGGGGAGGAGATGGAGGGGGGCTTCAGGTAGGCAAATATGCCAGTGCTGAGAAACAGGGAGACTACGGCCAGGTGAGGGAGGCACGTGGAAAAGGCTTTGTGCCGTCCCTGCTCACAGGGGATCCTCAGCACGGTCCTCAAGATCTGCACATATGAGAAAAGAATGAAAACAAAACACCCAAATGCTAAACAGACACTAACCACAAGAAACCCAACTTCCCGGAGGTAGGAGTGTGAGCAGGAGAGCTTGAGGATGTGGGGGACTTCACAGAAGAACTGATCCAGGGCATTGCCTTGGCAGAGGGGTAGGGAAAATGTATTGGCTGTGTGCAGGACAGCAGTGAGAACCCCAGGGCCCCAGGCACCTGCTGCCATGTGGGCACAAGCTCTGCTGACCAGGAGGGTCCCGTAGTGCAGGGGGTTGCAGATGGCAACGTAGCGGTCGTAGGCCATGACAGTGAGAAGAAAATACTTTGCAGAAATGGAGAAAGAAAAAGACCTGTGCAGCACATCCGAGTAGGAGATGTCTCTTACGTCCCAGAGGGAGTTGGCCATGGATTTTGGGACAGTAGTGGAGATGGAGCCCATGTCAAGGAGGGAGAGATTGAGGAGGAAGAAGTACATGGGGGTGTGGAGGCAGTGGTCGCAGGCTATGGTGGTGAGGATGAGGCCATTGCCCAGGAGGGCAGCCAGGTAGATGCCCAGGAAGAGCCAGAAGTGCAAGAGCTGCAGCTCCTGTGTGTGTGCAAATGCCAGGAGGAGGAACTGGGTGATGGAGCTGCTGTTGGACATCTGCTGCCTCCAGGCATAGGGTACTATCAGACAAAGAAAAGACAGTGACAAGTTAGGGGAGACTTCTTTCTGCAAAATCAAAGCCATATCCCATAGACCCTCCCTCTGTCACACACACAGACACCTTTTTCTTTTTCTGGGACATCTTCCTTCATCCCTGTGGTTGTAGCCCTGCTTAGTGCTGGCCATGTGTGCCATCAAGAGGTGTGGAAGAGTGGCTGAATGAGAAGGGACATAACGTGATTGCGATGAACAATCCAGCTCTTGCAATAGGCTGCGAATAAAAGCCTTAGCTGCAGGCCTGAAAGTAACCGTGAACTCTCCTTGAATCCCCTAAGAAGCAGAAGCAGCAGAACAAAAGAAAAGATAAAAGGAGCTATCTCCATGAGTAGGGGAGTGAACAGTGTTACTTCATGCCGCGTGGACACGAGACGTGTACCAATTAAAAATAATCCGATATGCGTGGACATAAGTTGTAAACCAATCATAGATGTGTGGCTTAGTGCATGGCTTTCTGCTTGTCTATAAATATGCTGTCAAAACTTAAATAAAGGGAGAACGACCATACTCATATTGAGGCTATGTCGTTACTCGGGGCCCGACTCTCACTCCGACAAAGAGGAGGGTCTCTGCCCCTGGGCTCTTGATAAGTCAGCCCTGCTCTTCAGAAGTGGGTAAGGACAGGGACCGGTCCTGGTGTTCAACTTTGTCCCATGAAACCACTGCTACCACAGAAGGGCCTGTCAGTATCTACACTCGCACTGCGAAGCAATGGGAATGGTAAAGGCAATTTTAGCGTCCTAGGTTTTTTACACCTCCCCTTGTCCCCTGGGGAGTGTTCTTGGATGTCAGAAACCCTCAGCATTTCTGATGCACTCAGGGAGAACAGAGTGAGCCCTGTGAGGCAAGAGGTTTGCCTGTGGCTTAGTGCTCTGTCCCTCGGCCTAGTTCCCAGTTTCTCTGGGCTTGCACCTTTCTGAGATGGAGGGTGATCATGCTCCCATATTACCCTGAAAAACCACCAGGCATTGCTGATAGCAGAGGGATCCACCACAGACTATGAAATGTCTCATGCTTTCTCAAGGTCTCAGCACCCCACTTCTCGCCAAGGACACAATTGGCTCATTTCACAAACCCAACAGCATATTCTTCATCATAGCATCTCTGTGCTTCTGCATGGGGTTTTCAGATAACCCAAAGATGCTATAGGAAAAGTTTGCATCCTGGAGGGAAGTTCATGACTTGGAAGCAAACCTCGAGGAGATAGCCAAGTGTCCTAATGATGGCATTTGATCAAGGGATATTCAGCTCCTTCCCTAGATGCACCGACTGCATTGCCCACAGCCCCACAGCTTAGAGGAAAGCTGGGACACTTGTTCCCATGGACACAGCTGCAAGAAAGGACCCAGAAGATCCATGTGTGACTCTGCAGCTGAAACTCCACCTCCCCAGAGAGCCTGACTGAGAGAATAAGGTGACAACAGCAGGAACACTGACAAGTCGAGGAACAAAGAAAAAATAGAGAGGTAGTGGCTGAGAGAGGCCCGGGCAGAGGCAGCCGGGCACTCAGGACAGCGTTACCCTCACCCAGCTCTGCGCACCACCTCCCAGACACCACCATTGCCAGGTAGTTGCTCTCAGCCCCTGTGCTTTGCAGAGGGAACTGGGCACGTGGCTGGAGAGCTGCCCACGGCTCTGCTGGAGCTCTGGCTGCAGAGGAGGTGGTTTGCGCCTTGGACCCCACAGCCCTGAGGGCAGAGGCTTTGCTGGGCGGGAGAGGAGGCAAGGGGGCTTGCTCAGTCGAAGAGCTCTGCACTGGATGGGATCCTATGGAATTTTCTGAATTTACCTCCCACAACATTTCTGGTTTTAGTTTCCTCTGGTTTCCAGATCAACTCCCTGCTGCCTGGAAGATTCTCACCCTGGGAGGTGTTTTCTTGTCCCGTGTCTTTTCCCTTTGAGCACTGACAGACCCTATCCCAACCTCTGTGCACTCACCTTGGCCCTACAGAACTCTGCCTGTTTGCAGGGCACAGCCTGGGCGCATCTTCCTGTTTGCAGGTGGAACGGGGCAGGTCAGAAGAACCCTGATGAGTCCAGCAAAGGTGATGCTGGTGCTGTCCGTAGGCAGAGGAGTAGCTGAAGGTACATTACAAAGCTTCAGGCAGACCTGTCACTCAGGGTTACAGTTCAGTAGTCTCAGTGATTTGTTAAAATTTGAGAGCTGCTTTTCCATTTTTCCATTTCTCTCCCTCTACCCCCGTTCCTGAAATAGGAAACTAAACATACAGACTCAGGAAAGCTCCTCTCTTTATAGTACTCTCTGCCTTGTTCTTCTCCTTGAGACATCCCCTTGGAAATATTCTGGGGTTGATCTGGAGCTCTGAGCAGCCTAGACTCACGCAGCAACCTCTCAACAGCAGAAAACCCCTGCCTTGCTCAGGATTGCTCCTTCCACCCACATCGTCTCCCTGCAGAGCTGTCACGGGGATCTCCCTGGTCAGGCTGAGTGCTGACCCTGGCAGGCGGCACAGCCCCTGCCCCAGCACACAGCCCCTGGGGTGCAAGGACCCTGCTCGGAAGGACAGCCCTGGGAACACCTGGCTGCACACCCAGCTTCACATCCCTGCAGCCATCCCTGGGAGAAGGCAGCTGTCTTGCCTTGTTGCCCTGATGGCACAGATGCAATCCCTGCTCTGGAGTGTGTCCTCCTCCTCCACACCAGAAAAGCCAGGAGAGCCATCTGGAGAGATCCTATCAGCTCTGACATGTGTCAGGTCTAGGACACATTGCCAGGAACTTATCTTCATTACCCTACAGCCAGAGACTTACCATGTCAAGGGCTGTGAAGATTTGTCCCCCAGTGACCTCTCAGCTGTCTTGCCACCCCAGACTGACTTTTACCTCTCTTGTCTGCCCTCAGTGCCCAGAGGCAGTGCCCCCAGCCCTGCTGCGCTTTGCAGAGGAGCTGCTCCTGGGCAGAGCTGTCTCTCTGCAGCACTGCCCACCTGCCAGGAGCTCCCTCCATCCCAGGAGCCCAGCTCAGCTCAGCAGCACAGGCGCAGCCCAAGGCAGCACTTTCTCTGCCCCTCTGGGCTCCCTCCAGGTGTCCCTGGGGCTCCAGGAGCTGACAGCTCCCCAAATCCAACAGGGTGTTAGCAGGGGAACATGCTTTGAAGTCAACTCAAGTAACCATGGACAGTCCCTCACTAAACCATGGAGAGAGACTGATCCCAGCAGTATTGTTACTCCTACCAGAGCGTGGTTGACTGTGAGAGGTGTAAATGTTCCCCTCTGGACACCTCCATTCCTGTATCATCACAAAACCCCCACACAGACAGGGAAAGGGAGGGGTTGGCTTCCCCTGTGCAAGGCAGGAATTCAGCCAAGGGAACACCGGCATCATATCCCAAGCTGGAAGCCCTTGGGCTGAAGTGGGATCCAGCTCCGCCCATGCACCACACACGCTCAATAACCCTTTACCCCCCATTAAGCCCTTCACCCCCCATTGACCACAGTTCTATGGGGTCCAGATGGTTGGGTCCCTTATTGGGGGAGGAATCTATGAGGCCTGGATGCCTGGGTTCGTTGTGTGTCTGGGGAATCTATGGGGCCCAGCCATCTGGGCCTGTTCTGTGGGGGAAATTTATGGGGCTGGGACATCTGGATTCATTGTGTGGGAGGAATCTGTGGGGCCCAGATGCCAGGGTCCCTTATTGGGGTGAATCTAGAGAGTCTGAACGCCTGGGTTCTTTGTGTGTGGGGAATCTATGGAGCCCAGACGCCTGTGTCATTTGTGTGGGAGGAAGCTTTGGGGCCCAGATGCCTGCATTCTTTGGGGGGGGGGGAATCTGTGGGGCCCAGACACCTGGGTCTCTTATTGGGAAGAATCTATGGGGGCCTGGATGCCTGGGTCCTTTGTGTGTGAGGCATCTATGGGGCCCAGAATCCTGCGTCCTTTGTGTGTGGGGAATCTATGGGACCCGGATGCCTGAGTCCCCACGAATGTCCCATCACTCACAAGAGGTGACAGCTTGTCCCTGCCAAATCTATTTCGGGCAATGGCAGGGGGTGTTTGTTATCTTGTCCCGCCCCAAAGAGGTGCCATGGGGCTGGGCCCTGGGGCTGAAGGGGGGTCTGGCAGCCATCGCTGAACATGGCGTCCACTTTGTCATCGGAGAGGTGAAAAATGTACCCACGAGGTGACACATTCCCATGAGTGAGGCTGGGGAGGGGTAAGGTCACTCCATGTCCCCATCCCACCCATTGTGCCCCATAGAGCCTCACAGATTCCCACAGAGCCCCATAGAGCCCCATAGATCCCCATAGAGCCGCATAGAGCCCCCCTCTGCCCCATAGAGTCCCACTGTGCTCCTCTGGAGCCCAATAGAGACCCTATGGGGACCCCATAGACCCCATATGGATGGGTGTGGGGTGCATTGAGGTGCACCAAGGGGCAGGTGGGGCCATGCCGTGGG
>NW_009594232.1:0-9853 GCF_000690535.1 Cariama cristata | reverse complement strand
TCTATATATTTATATATATTTATCCTTTTATCCTCCCTGGCACCACACGCTGTGGTGCGGGGAAAATCTGGGAAAATTTGTCCACCTACATGCTCAGAAATCAAAGCACAACAGCAGAAGCAGCACCCGCGATTTGCTCTTTAAAAATGCGACTTTGATAAGAGGTGTGACGTGGGGCTGGGGATCGAGGAGTGGGCTGCCTGGCGACGTGCGTGGATTTTAACATCTCAGAAAAAAATTGGAGCAGAGTCATCATTTAAAGCCAATCCTGGCTTGCTGCGACCGGGGAACCCTGGGACAAGAGGGAACCCAGGAGGGTCAGGCTCCTTCTGCCCCCATCCCCAGCTCCATTTCCCATCTCTAACATTAATTTGCTTTTTCAAACACCCAGGACCTTTCCTGCCCCCGAAATTTCCCCGGGGCCGGTGCCGCTCCCTGCCCAGCTGGCTGCCGGGGATGCCCATGCCCTGTATAAATGGCAAAGCAGTGAGTAAAGCGATGACCCGGTGATGAAGCGGAGAGAATTGCTGAGCCCTGAACAATCCCTGCCCAGCTCCGCCAAGACTCCCAAGTAATTTCCATTCTAATCCGTGCCGCTTGACTTCTAAGAAGGTAACGGCTCCTAACGGCACTTCGGTGTCCTTTAGCTGAACAATTTATGGCTTCTGCTTTAGTGCCTTGCACTCCCGAAAAGCGTGAGTGAGGGGAAGCCTTTGTCTTATTGCACTTTCGCAGATTGTATTACCCATTGCGCGGCTGCACGACTGCAGGATCTCACACGGTTGCACCAGTGCATCATCGCCTTCCCGTGGGCACCTGTCCCAGAACAGCAGCTTGGGTCGTTACTGGGTGCTAACGATGTTAAGGGCAGGGGTATTAAGAGGGTGAAGGCTGAGCTGGTGACTTGTATCAGGTGGGGAGCAGGATGGAGCCTTGTTAAAGCAGATCTCTGCTCCTGGGGAGGGAGCTTTTCAAGGTGCCCACCAGTCTTCCTCAACCGAGAGCACACCAGGCTTAGTGGATGTACTCCCTTTCTGAACCATCTTATTTGCTTGGATTTTTTTTTTTTCCCCCCAATTCTGAATGGTAGATGTGTGCTGTGAGAAGAGGGAACCTGAGTTTCAGCTTTCCACCCTGATCACCAAGGTCTCACTGCGTGTGTGACAAGCAAACCCATCGGCACAGCAGACAAAATCCCAGGGACCAAACCAGCCCCACCATGTCCCATGAGTCACCCACCAGCATCCCACCGCAACCCAGGGAGCGCTGCCAATGCTGCAACACACTCGTGAGTATGATGAGATGAATGCGTTGAACTTTTGGAGGTGGGTTGCTGTGTGAGACATCGGTGAGCCCCGGAGGCTCTGTACGGGGCTCCTCGTCCTGGAGGTCACCCGAATTAACGCTGCCGTGAGCTGGATGCTCCAGGCTGGCAGGAGATGGGTGAATCCTTCACCTCTGCCATCTGTGGTGTGAAATAAAGCTGATTTTTAGGACTCCTGGGTGAGCGTTGGAGATGCAGTTTGTGTTGTGTTGGAGTTCAGGCCTCAGAAGGGACTGTGAAATAATCTGGGAATAATCTGCTTTGGCTGCTTTGTGTGCTACACCTTCCTATTTCACTGGGTTACCCTTGCACAGCAAGCAGAGGTGGGTGCTGGGCTGACCCCTACCCGGGGAGGGACCCAGCCATTAAAAACTGCAGAATTCATCATTTTTGCTGGTGTCCATTCCAATGGTTAATCAACCTTGCTGTTAAAATGTGCTGTATTTTTTCCAGCGGGAAGCTGAAGCCAGACACGATCAACTCCTGCCCCTTGTTACATCTTTCTTCACTAGATTAAAGAGACTTTAGTAGCCTGTATTTTCTCCCGGGAAGGTATTTACTCCTGGCAATCAAGCCACCTTCCTTGTCCTTTTGATAAACTAAGCAGCCTGAGCTCTTCAAGCTTTTGGCAGAATTTTTGCCAGCGCTTGAGACCTCTCTGTACATCTTCCTCGCACCCCTTCGGGCTTCCCCGCTCTGCCCGAGGGTCTCTATTCCCAGGGGATTTTTGCATAGAAATATCCATCCCCGGGACAGCCTGAGGTGCTGGCGTGATGCTAACCCAAGCTGGGGAGCGGAAGGGATTTGGCGTAGCACCAGTCTGTCCCCAGCACCGCTGTCCCCTCCGGCTCCTTTGGATACCCACGTGCTTGCCTTTAACAATATTAGAAGAAACAGTGAAGCAGAACAGAAGCGACGTCGGTGAGTGATAGTGAAATGAATTGATGCCGCTTGCAATGTAAAGATGGTTTTAGTGGTTTTTTTTTTTTAATGTGTCGGTATCTCTTCTGCTGCCGCCTTGCAGGATCTGTCTCCTATCATCTCTCCTGGCTCCGTGACATTTTTTCTAACCTCCAAGTGTGATAACCAAGGGATGGGGGAAGATTTTCTGTCTCCCTTTCAGCCATGGGGTAGAAAATGCTGGCTTCCCCTTAAGCTGGAGATGTTTTCTCAGTGCTCCAGGCTGGGACAGCTGCTTGGGCTTGGGAAATACCTGTACGGGCACTGGAAAATGGGGAGAAGAAGCTGGAGTTGGGAAGCCCCAGAATGGGGAGGGTCTGCATTAGGTACCAGAGGAGGGGGCAGCCCCTGCGTGCATCCAGCTCCCATAGAGATTTCACATTTGCACATACATCGGGTCAACGCGTTGCGATATGGACTTGTCGGGATGTGCTACTCGCTGCCTGCTCCAAGACCGAGCTCTGGGTGACTATGGTTATAGGGAGAAATACTGCAAAATTACTTTAAAAAAAAAAAAGTTCATTGGCCACTGGCCCCGATTGCCCCGCTTACATTACAAATACGCAGTAAGGAAGCATCCGAAATCAAAGCTCTCATCTTCTAATTCTCCTTGCCGTGGCTCACACCATGCAAAATACCCTGGATACAGAGCTGGATAAATGAGGCAGTTCAAACATTAGAATATTTGCAAAGTGGTGCTCTCCAGCAACAGACACTTGAAATAATCTGTTTAGGCATCGAGTGAATTTGCTCCTACCAAAGGGCCGTCATCGGTGTCAAAGGCACTTTACGTCAGGCCGGCGGAGTACCTACTTCTCGTTAGCTACCCAACGCCCAACAGTAAACACATTTTGCTGTTTTGCCATCTTAAGAAAAAGAAAAAAACCAAAACCTTTCTGACAGCTTGGTTAACCTTTCCCCCATCCCTTTCTCACTTGTAAGTGCTGAAGTTCTCAGCTAAGGGCAGCTGTGAAGAGCAGAGAGGGCGGAAAGAAGCGGGGCGGGGGAAAAGTGTTGGATATCTATTTTTTTCATTCTGTCTAAAAAATGTCTCGCACGTTCTCCCTTGTAATTAAAAAGCTGGCTGCACTCTGCTGCAAAGGGTAACCCTAATTAGGAGGTGTCAAAGGAGGGAGATGCTGGGATAAACACATTTTTCAGGGACTCAGGTGAGCAAGTTTCCCTTCTTCCCACCACTCCTTTGAAGTTTTTATTATTTTTTTTTTAGGAGGGGGAACTTGGAGCAAACCATGCTCCAAACAGGCCTTATTTTCCTCTTTTTTTTTTTTGCTTTTGCCAGGGAGCAGCCTTCCTTCCTGCACCAACAAGCCCTGGCCTTGCTGCTGGCACAGGGACCGGGCACTTGCGTGTCCCCCCTCTGCCAGGGACTCGGTGCCAATGACGCATTTGCTTCCTTACGCAGTACCGGCGCGGAGGAAAAGACCCAAAACAAAGCCAAGGCTCATCAGTTAATTGTGTTTTAAAAGCAAATAATTGCATGAGTCAAAGTGATTTACTAAATCAAGTCGTTCTGCAGGGGCTGGGGATTTTTATTTTACTTTATTTTTTTCTACTTTAATACAAAGCTTTAATGATGCTTCTCGCTGGTGATGTGCCGGGGAGGCTGGCCTTGTGCCGTAGCGATGGAGTGCCTGCGCTGGCTCCTGCTGGGACCGATTGCCTTGAAATTTGGGCAAGATTCAGCATTTCTCAGCTCCCACCACGCTGATGCCTCGGTCGGGCTTACGGGGTGGGGATGGGGGGCTGCAGGTTGTTGTTCAGGGGAGGGAAACACAACAACTCCATCCTCCTGCTGCAGCATCCCCGGAGCCCGGCTTCAGGGGGGTTGTGCCGTGCACCCATCGCCCCCCCTTTCCTACAGCCAAAGGGGCCCCCACCCCGCCTGACCCTGGACCCCCCCCTTTATCCTGACCATCTGCCCCCGCAGGTGGGAGCTCAGACCCTTCTGAAAGTGAATATTTTACCCTTTTTTTATTTTTTATTTTATTATTTTAATTTCCCTTTCTGACTTTAGTGAGTCATACAGTTGCCTTAGAGCTTTCGCTTGTGGGAGCTGTAAAATCCCCAGCAATTGAGAAATGCAAGCTTTAAAACATGGCTTTTTTGGCAAACGCCGGGCTGCAAATCTGGACCTGGATTTTTTTTTTCAATTAAGCTTTTTCTTTTTTAAAGCGAATTAATTGATATTTACTTAGTGTGTCAAAATAGCTCCAGTGCGTTGGAGTGCCACTTGCCATGCGGTTGGAACAGGGTGCTGGGGAAGGGAGGCATGAGTCAGTGGTGAATGAATTAAAAGTAGCAGCTCCTGCTCAAGGCCAATTACGTTTTGCTTGAAGAAATGGGAGGGAAGCACATGGACTGCAAAGAAACAGTTCCCAGGAAACCTTCCCTGGTCTCTTTTTGGAGGAATTTGCCTCCTTTTCCCTAGGCGGGAGTGCAGCGTTAGGGGGGAAATCTTGATTGAATGGCGAAAAATAGCAGCGCCCGGTTGGTATCGAGCAAAAAGATGGTGTAAGAGGTGATCCTCTCTCGCGGAGAGGGGATGGGCTGTTTGCTTTGGGGGATGCTGGCGGTGGGTTTCAGGCTATGGGACCCACCTCGGGTGGTTGGATAAAGGCATCCCATACACATAGATGTGTTTTATCTCTGACAGAGTTGTGGTTGCGTGTTGGCTGACTTCTCAGTGAAGCGTGGCCTCTTAGAAACTTTGATTACACCTGTTGGCGCTCCCTATAAAAATAATATAAGGTTGAGAAAATGTATGGGTGAGGAGTTTGGGTGGGGAGGGAAGGCAGGTAACTGCTTACGGCGACCCATCGGCAGGGACGTGGGCTCTTGTCCTCACTGGTCATCTGGGAAGCAGAGCAGGGTCCTGCCAGAGCTCCCAGTTGGTCCAGCAGCAGGCAGGTACTGGGGTAGCGTGTGGTTCCCCATCCTCATGACGCAGAAGCGTTGAGCGTTACAAAGAGATCTTTGTGGCCAAATATCCCCATTGCTGTCCTGCAGCCCAGGATTGTTCTGAAAAGTTTCTTTTTTCATGTGTGTTATGTTTTTTTTTTTTGCCTCCTCTTGCAAGTGGAGGATGGATCGGGATGCTCTCCCGGAGCTGGGCCCCCACGCTCGGGATGGGTTTTTCTGGGCAGGGCTGGCCCCCGGTGATGTGCAGAGGGATGCCAATCTCAAACAGCCACGGCTTTGTCTGGGGACTTCAGCCTCCATCCATCTCTCCTAAAGACTCGCAAGCTGGTCAGGCAACTAAATAACATCAACTGCCTTTCACCGGGGCTTCCCCCGTGGCTTTTCCCTGGGCTTTCCCCGGCCCGTAGCACGTGTGATTTGCACAGCCAAAAACTTTGTGCAGGATGGAGGCGAAGGGGGTGGGGGGGAATCCCTTTTGGATAGGGAGCAACTCCGTGGGTGCTCTGTAAAGAAACACGGACCCGTGCAAATGCGCGGTGGCTGCAGTGAGGATGCGAGCACGAACCCTTCGTCTGCGAGCTCTGAGCAGCCCTGGACCCGTTTGGCTGTGGAGAAAACCGAGGTTTTGTTTAATATCAGCTTTACCCAGCTCCAATTGCCCAGCAGTATATGAAAGCCATATTTCTCCAGTTACTGGGGTTACGGCTTTCACAATTAAAGCCCTTTTTTTGGTGCCCCGCTGCCCTCCATCCTCCTTCTCGACTCCCGTTTATCTCCCCTCATTTGTCATCTTTATTAGTTCTTAATCTCCCATCGGTGCTGCGGAGTTAAGAGTGGGATTAGGGGGAAGTTTAATTGGATGGCACTCCACGGCCCTCCCAACATCAGATTCAATAAAAGTTGATGAAAAGATAAAAATCGCGCTGGGTTTTATAGCTCTGGACGGAACAAAAGGGACTGGAGAGGAGAGCAAGGTAACTTTTTCCACCTCCTATTTTTTTTTATTTAATTCCCTCCTAACCCCGTATAAGCCGTGTTTCAGGTTGATTAAACACGGAAGGAAGGATTTGTGCGAGCAGCAGCGTTATCCGTTTTGCTGCGTGTAAGCAGTAAGTGGCCTGCCGCTGCTCGCCCTCTCCCTGCGATTTTTTCCCCTGACAGGAAGATGAATTGAGCTTCGGCATGCAAGAAAATAACATTTATTTCACATTGAAAAGATGCTGAACTGCTAGAGAAGCTGATCGGGGAGGTCAGGACTGGGGGAGAGGGGACCGGCGAGGAAGGGTGCGCAGCGATGGGATGGGAAGCCGGAGGTGCTGGTTTGGGTAAGAGCTCGTTGCGTGCAGCCACCCTGGGTTATTCCAGCTTCGCAGGTGCTGAGGGTCTCATTCAGCACCCCTCAGGATCTTTAAGGGCAAGAAATTTGTTGTCAGCCCAGGCGTTTTGATGGGAAGGAGAACTTTGGTTGGTTTTGGGGGGCTAAGACCCTCCAGCCTCATCCATCCCGTGTCCCCATCCCGTGTCCCCATCCCCAGCACCCTCCCGGCAAGCAGAGGGGACCCCGCTGTCCTTATCCACCGCCTTTTCATCCAGAAGATAAGAGACATGATTAAGGGCTTTCAGAGGAAGCCCAGGGCATGGGGAGAGGATGAATGGGAGCTGATTAAGGCTGCCTAGTTTGGGGGGATGTGTGTGCACGAGTCCAGCTCCCTCGTTCTCCATCCCTGAGCCCCAAATCCTCCTCTGCCAGGTGCTCGCCTTGCACCCAGCCCGAAGCAAAGGTGGGTGCTGGTGGCAGAGCCTCCGGCTGTGCCGCTGCTCCGGAGAAGGATGTGACAGCTGCTGGAGCTGGCCGAGCCTCGCAGGGGAAAAAAAAATTAAAAAATCACTGCAAATCAAAGTTATGGGAAAATCTGCCCTTTTCTTGTTGGTTTTCCTTCTCTCCTTCATGATGGAAGTTGTTACGGGTAGAAAAAAACCCAAGCTAATCTTCATTATAGCTTTCCATTAGGGTGGTAATTGTTTCCAGTCCTGTTAAAAATAATCCTGGTTGTCTTTTTTTTTTTTTTCCCCTCTGAAACACCCTGCTCTGCTTGTATTTTTTTTGTCTTTTGGGTTCTCATTCCAACTTTTTCTTCTAAAGTAACATATGGGGGGGAGGAAAGTGGGGGAAAGTGTTAAGAAAGAAGGCGGAACAAAAGAAGGGCACAAAAATAGAGAAATGGGGGCTGGCTGGCAGGGATGGGATGAGATGAGAGCTGGTGGTTCTCGCACAGGGGGGCAGAGTGCCACCCGCGTCCTGCTCCATGGGACGTAAAGCCCTCGAAACCAGGGAAAACCTCGACAGGGTTGCGGGTCTGGTCCTTGACCTGTGCCAAGAGCATCCCTTGGCATTGGGGGAAACGCACCTACCTTGTGTCTGAGCATCTTCTCCCCCTCCCTTGAGTTTTTGTGCCTGTCCCAGCCCATCCTGGGAATCCTCTTCCCTGCAAACCCTGCTCCTGCAGTTGGGAAGCATCAAAGTACAGGCAACGAGAGGCAGAGAGAAACGTCCTCGCCCTGTATCCAAGAGGATACCTGTTCAGGGCTGGCTCCTCTGGGACAGTGCAGGGAATAACGGGACATTGTCCAGTCTTTTCAGGCCCCAAATTTTGATTTTATAAGGAGTTTTACAAAGCCTAACGGGCTGGTTGTGGCAATCTGGCTATTCCAAATATCCCACTGGTGTGGAAGAGGAGCTGTGTCTGAGCAGGGCTGAGGTGTCTGACCTGGTAGGAAGATCAATCTCTAATGGAGTTGAGCTTTTAAAATGCATATTTATGTACAGAATTGCTCTGTGACTCAGTTTCCCTCTCTGCTGATCGGAGCTGGCTGGGCTTCCCCTTTGCTTGCCTCTTCTTTTGCTCCAAAAAAAAAAATATTAAAAATCAGATTTTTGAGCACAGTTGGTGAAACCTTAGAGCAAAGTGCCTTGGGCTGGGGACCCTCCAAAATCCCTCCTTGCCCCAAGGGAAAGTGTCGAAAGCCCCAAGCCTCCAGCACCCATGAATAGGGCTGCCTCCCATCTTCCCCCCTCTCCCTGCTGTTTTATCTGGGTACCCCGTGAATTTTTTGCACCCCAGAGTTTATTGCAGACGATTTCTTAGCTGGAGAGGCTGCTCTAAGGGGAAGGTGGGGCTGGGGGTGGTAAATAAGTCGAGGTGTATTTGCTTTTTGTGCAGCGTTGCCCTCTGCTCCCGCAGCTTAGCGGCACCGTGATGGACTATTTCGAAGGAGAATGAAATGGTTTTGCCATTCGGTGACCTCGACCGCTCCTTGTAAGCAGGCTAAGTACTGATTCAGAAGGAAAAATCCTGATTTCCCTTGCCTTCTGGTACTTGATACAAATATCAGCGAAGCGGAAGCATTGTCAGGCTGGATCAAACCAGAAGCCTGTCTAGCATCGTCTCCCTGCCTCGGAAAGTCACCAGGCTCAGCTCTTTTAATGCAGAAAATCAGAGACAGAGCAAAGGCTGGTTGAACGCAGGGCTTGCTTTTTTATTTTATTTTATTTTTTTACCACTCTGCGTGGAGGAGCTGGGTTCTGGCAGGAGGAGAGGGTGCCGAAACAGCCCCTCACAAAGCAACCCGGTCCCGCTGAAATCAGCAGAGCTGCACTAATGCAAAGCCAGCGTGAGAGGGATGAAAATCAGATTCTCTGTGTATAAAAGTGACCGAACATCATCAAGAGATGAATTAATTGCTGGTGAATCGCTAATGAAGCGTTATGAGTCAGCAGCACTACTCTGTGCCGGCAGTTTGATCTCCGGGAGATGGGTAGGGAGTTGTTTCAAATGCCTTCAATGGGTTTGTTTTGAAGCTGTTCCAGTCGCCGTCATCCCACGCTGCTGGGGACGGGAGACGTTTGCAAATGAGGTTCCCAAAAGCACCCCCAAGCCCTTTTTGGTCCCTGGTGCTGGGTACCCTACGGGGCTCTGACCCCATGTGATGCTCCAGATGATGGATTCCCTCTCGGTGACCTAGGGCTGCCCCAAAGAGCTCCCGGCCATCGCATGGGGGTTTGGGGTACCGTGTGGCATCGTACCCACGGGCAGTGGGGGATGCAGCACACCCCGTGCTGCTCCAGGTCCTTTGAGGATGGATGCCAGCTTATAACACGTGCATTAAAAACACACAATGAAAGCCCATCCTTGGTCTTTCGCGTGGTCCTGTGCATGTTTAATTCCACACTGAAGGTTACTGCCCTGCCAGCTTCCTAAAATTATTTGGTGAACCCCTCCCCAGCCGTGACATCGTCTCGAAGCGATGCCCTTTCAGCCGTGCCTCACCCACAGCTTGGGAGAGAACCGTGGCGGGGAGGAGAGGAAAATAAAACATTAAGGGAAAAAAAAAAACCAAAACCACAAAGCAAGAGGCAGTGAAGAGGGGAGGGGAGGCTCTTTTCATCTGTATAATAGCCTGTTTCTGACAAGGAGCCTCTGTTCTCTTCCAGTGGAAAGCTTTTAAGAGCCCGGAGAAGGACAGGCAATTACAGGAAGGTTCGTTGTACCTGATGGGGTGGTGTTACAAATCACTCATCGCTGTCCTGGGTGTTTTGGAGCGTGGGTATCGTGGGCCGATTTGCTGTGC
>NW_009594231.1:0-7068 GCF_000690535.1 Cariama cristata | reverse complement strand
CAGTGTCAAAGGCCTTGCTGAAGTCCAGCAATTGGAAAGGCAGTCAGCGCTGAATGACTTCTCTCTATTCAACACATCGGAGCCAACGATACAGACTGACAGTGGACCAAAGATCTTTTTTCAGCCTGCTGTAACAATATTTTTATTCAAGTCAATTAGATTTAAGAGATGATCTCTTCATTGTATCAAAAGTGTTAAAAAAAAATAATTAAAATGTCATGTTTCTCATCTTTTTCATACTGGTGTCAATTAAGTGACTTTTATTGAGTTGTATCAGATTTGCAGCTCAGTAATTATTAGTAATAAGAGTATTATTGTAACATTTTGGTATGTCCTAAATTTCCCCTTTGTTTTCTGCATATACTAATTTTAAAATTCTATCTAATTTAAATATATAAATAACACCAGAAAGCAATCAAGATTTCTTCACTATATACCCCTCTCAGGATAATTTTCTCATACATATGTATTATGACCAAACGACATGTTCTGCATACTGACAGTTTTACAGCTCAGTGTTCTTGTTTACTATGATAGGTCAACATTTTTTTATATCAAGTTTTTAACTGAGTACTTTTTTAAAAAAAACAACTGTAAGATGTTACTTGCTTTGGTAAAGCTCTCTTTCTTATCAAAATAACAAATAGCAAAATATCTCAATCTGAAAAGAACACATCAATACTTCACAGAAAATAAATGTGTCTTTTCCTCCTTTCTCTTCTTTATCTGCCATTAAATTACATTCACACACCTAGCACCACACTCTACTAAGTCCCATCACAAGAGAAAAATCATGATGCATCATTGAAGATAGAACCTGAGAATGGCACAGACAAACACAAGAGACCTAAATCATCTCCCCAGAGGAAACACAGTGGAAATTCAGAATTATTTTTTCATTTGTAACTGGAATATGTCAGGTTTTGATTTGCAGCTGAAAACAAAAAGTATTTTCAGCTGAAGTTTTTACAGAAAGTTCCACATTTTCCAGTTGTCACTTTTAAACGCCAAATTTCACCGAGCATTTAGCATTTGTGGATGCTGAAATGTCCTACCCTATAGATCCAACCAGGAGAGGAACTACTCATTGAATGCCCTGACAAACGTACTTATCTATACAGCGATGTTCACACTTTTATATGCCCGACCTACATAATATTCACTACCATCACACAAAATAAAACAGCTTGAGCAGACAAATTTGGGAAGGCTTCGGTGAAGATTTCTACAGAGCTGAATAGTAGGAGAGTTTACACATGGGTGGGGAAGCAGCAGCCCGGTTTGCCTCCGATAGAGGAGGGCTCTCTGTGGAAGTCTCTCATGGCTTGTGTGAGCCACCGCACAGAAGTCCTTCATTTCATACAGGATCCGGTCCTGTAAACGTGGTTTGGGATTTCTCAGAGCAGGACCTGAAGGTGAAGTGAGTAGTTTTGTGGGTTTTATAGATCCTGACAGTTCTTAGGCTCCAGCTGCCTAGCATGTAGGGTTTTTCTAGACATACCTTGAAACAAAACTGTAAATAACAAGGGAGTTTTGCTAAAAGAACCACGGACACCAACACAATTTAAAGTAGTCCAGAGTTCAGTGTAGAAGAACAAATTATGGTTCATTTATGTGTTATGCTTTGTCACCTAGAGAATCCATTAGACAAAGTATCTTCTCCCTGTGGATCTAATCTTTATATTATTTAAATAAGTGTTTTGTTGCCAGTGAGGAGGGTAAAGCAGTGGGAAATAAAGGATGAGGTTTGCTCTGGGGTAAACCTGTGAATGATCTCTTCCCAGGACACCACCAGGAGATGTCAGGGAAACTCACCTCCCCATCCTTCATTCCTAGAGAGCCACAAATTACAAAACCATCATTCAAATGATATTTCCCTCCACCATTTATAAAACTCTAAAATATTCACAAAAGCAAAGTAAAAAAACCCATATATGCAACAAAGTGAACAGGATAGCCATTTTGCTGTTGTAAGTAGTACCCTCATTACTGACCTTTAGAAAAGGTAGGGAGGAAAGACAAGGAGGTAAAAATTAATAACCCTTCTTGCAGACAGCAGAGAGCTGTCACAAATTATGTGATGCAGACATTTTTATCCACTCCCCCCATCTTCCAGAAAGACATAATTAATTTATAGTCATTTTAACCTGTAAACGACACTTGTAAAGTTGGAGGGCTGACAATCAACTTCCCATGGTAGCAGTGGGATATAAAAGTCTGAGTGTTGCAGAATTCATGTGGATGCATTGAAAAATATAATTGATGGGACCTCCTACCTTGTTAAGTACAGTGGCACTAGCTGTAACGCAGGTATGAGGGATATACACATTTCCTCAGCAGAGAGAATCAAAAGTAAATAACATAAATTAAACCCTTAAAATCTTGTCTTAAGGAACAGTTAATGTTAATATTTATGTCTTTCTGTGTTTAAACTCATAGGATACAGTGGTGTGTATACATATGCAAACTGTCTGGTGCACAATTTTATCTCGTGTCAGATTGCAGTAAAATTGGTACATGATGTACACAGTTTCTGATAGAATCACTGTAAATGACAAAGGTTAATGATAGATCCGTGAAAAAAAAAAAGGATAGGAACAGTAGATGTGTGTACATATTAGTGTAATAATTCAAAGAACCATAGATGACAAGGCCTCCTTTGCTGAAAAACCATTTGAATAAAATGAGCCCAATTTAACAGGATTGTAAATACCAGACACTATTTTTGATATCTAGAATACCCAGAAAACAGATCTAACTTAGAAACCTCTCTAACTATTGCATGTGCGCTTGGCACTCGATGGACAACACTGTGTTACAAGTTGGAACTGCCAGTCTGAAGACTGGGAGAGCCTTACAAAGGCTTAGGCGCCTGTTTTATCAAGCCAGGCATTTTCTGTGACCCTCATGAGTTACTAAAGTAATGTTAAAGTATTTGAGTTGGCACATATCCTTAATGTTTTTGTTAATTGCGGGGTTGGAACTGGATGATCTTTAAGGTCCCTTCCAACCAAAGCGTTCTATGATTCTATGATATTCACTGCAAGGCTTGGCTTCAATCAAGACCTGCAGTCTTGTCGGGCTAGGTGCCCTAAAGCTACCCTCTTGTCATAATTACCAGAAAATCTGTGAACCAGTCTCACTTACTGCATTAGGTCCTTACAGTTACACATTTCTACCCCCTCACCCTCCTTTTTATTCCCTCTACAGCCTGGCCTTACTTCTAGTGTATCCAGGACGGTGAATACCGGTCACCCCAAGAGAACCGCTTCAGGTCAGGTTTTGCTCAATAGCAAATAAAAGAGGCAGCACCATTCAGCTCATTAAGCAAAAATTCTCTCCCCTTTACTCAGGTTGAAAAGTTTCCTTCATTTAACTGGGAATGAAGTCCTTCCCACCTTGCAAAAGCACCTCTACAACCAGCCCTCTTTATGCCACTTCTGCCAAAGCAAGCCCTTCCCCTTCACACCCTTTACCAGCCTTACTTACGGCAGTCAGCAAGTACCATGCTCCCTTGTACTGCGTATTTATGGGGAAGGGCCAGCTGTCTGCCAAGCTGCTAAAGGGTCAATATTCTTATTACAAATGTACCAGATGCATGGTCACGTTCCCCACATCAGAAGGAACAGCCTCTGCCTAAGAAATGGGCAGGGGCTGGCAGGCAGGGGAGACATCCACTCTGCCCTGGGTAGGGGAACATGCGCAGTAAATGCTTTTTACGAAAATGTTACAGAAGAGTTTATAAACATAGATCTTCATATACTGCAAGAAAGGGACATATATAGCATAAGTAGTCTGACAGAAAAACAGGCTCAAAGATGATAAATTTCATGCCACTGATTTAAAGTGGTAGAGAAATTAAATAAATGGTAATCAGTACGTTATCTCCAAGCTCAGGCACCTAAAAGGTCTCTTGGTTATAAAACGTCATGTTAGTCAGAAATTCATTATATTTCCTGAGGAGCATAACAAATATGAGCCTGCCTTCCAGAGGTGGGAGTCCTCCTCTTTTGTGGGAGCAGTGGATACCCTCAGGGCACTCAGTCATATGATATTGTACCACAGAGCTAAAAATAGGGACTGGTGTCATACTAGATTTATAGGAGATTGCTTTCTCTGTGTGCAGACAGCCTGATTTTAGATTTACATCCAATCTATGCTCCAACTGCATGAAAGTGTTCCCTCCTGAACAAATTCAGAGGCCATAAAAAAGTCCAGTGTAATACAGCTCTAGTTGTACAGGAACAACGGTCCCGTTGCCACGCACTCAGCTAAAAAAAAACAAAACAACAAACCACAAACAAAAACACGCAGAAAGAAGGGAGATTTGCAAGAATAAGCAGCAAACGTCACGAGCACCAGCTTCTGATCCATAAGTACATACAACTCTAGACACTTTTAAAAGTGGTATCAATTTTATCAAGTCAAAACCAGAACATATTTGCTTTGGTCTTGGTGGTTGTTATCAGCTTCTTTTCATCTTATCACTTTTCTTTTCATCACAGCTGAACTGATATTCTATTTTAATTCTTCCTTTAAAGGATATACATGTTTCTGGTATGCCTCTGCTTATCTACCCACCCAAAGTGTAGAAGACATGACAGTATGGAATGAGATAAAAGTTTTATTGGTCTGTATTTTGGATGACCAAATTACTCCTGAGAAGTGAACTCATGAATAAGTTATGAAAGTCATTACAACAGGTGCCAATAAAACCTTTTTTATACGAGAGTGCCATATATTCTACATATGCGACTTATTTTACAGGAAGGGAAAAACTCTATATAAGACACTTTTTAGAGAGTCTTAAAAATTTTTATGGGGGCCATTTCTTCTATCCTTCCAACTGCAAACCAGACTTTAATTAAAATAAGCCATGCTGTACTGTGCTCAGAGGTATAGAAAATTTAAAACATCTCTCAAACTTACTGCTGTAAGCTTTTACTTTCTCAAAACTCATGACCCACCAGAGCTTGGAGAAAGTGTTGTCCTGCTGGAAAATTATAGCTTCCTCTTTCCCACAGGTTAAAAACTTCTAGGTACAACTCTGGATGGTCATATAGTTAGAAATCTTAGGTTTATGAATAATCTAGGATCAAATATGGTCTATTCTGAACATTAATCATTACAGTTTTCTAAGGGAGAGAAAATTCCAAAAGGAAAAGAAGGATATGTTATGGTTAAGCTGGTTTTATCAGAAAAATACCAACTTTTTGAAGATACATTAAAAAAAAAAATCAAATCCCAAGAAGTTGAGTCAGGAGAGCATCAATGAGGAAGCTATCAATCCCTGCTCAATTTTAATTTTAATTTACCCCACAACTATAGGACAATAATGAGAGAAGAAGGACAAAGAGGATGAGTGTGTACATGCATTTTTTTTAAAAGAATGACAAAACAGTCCACTTTTAGTTAGCCAAATTGTGACAGTGAGGATGTTTCTTGATACACGAGTTTGTCCAGCATTCTTCTCAGACTTAAAAGCTTGCACATATTTTTTTCCTCGCTGAAACATCAGACAAAGGCTCAAATCCCCAGGAGTTGGTAATCGGCATTGTTTTCAGGGGAGCTGCAGGCACACAGGGTGCAATTCATTTGTCTAAATATAGGTTTATCCATCTGAATGGGTTGTCTACATACTTTTATTCCTTCCCTTAATCAGAACCTAATCAGCACCGAAAATAGACTAGTTTGAAATAAACAATTTGAGCTCTGGAAGTGCTTTCTTTCCCATGGCAACAGAGACTCTTCTCAATAGCTTTCCACCTGCCCTTTGGGCATTTTCAGGCAGGCAGAGATGAATCCAAACCATGGAGTCTGATGCTGGCTGCCAACTCCTCCACCAGTTTGCTCCATACACAGACACTTACATGCATGTAAAATTAGTCATCAAACACCTTTTTAACTTGGCAACGTTTTCAATTCAGACTCTGCTAGGTCAGTGACTCTGCAGAGTGCATGTCAGCAGTTAATTTGTCCATAATTTTCTTTATAGTGAGAGTAGCACTCAGCCATTGACATGGCTTCTGCTGATGCTGGGTCTGCAATTTGGACTGCAGTTTGACATACTTGCCAGATACATAAAGATATTTCCTGCTCATTATTTTTTTTTTTTCAATTATCACTTGGAATACTGAAATATCCTCTGCTTGCATATGTTGATTTCTGAAGAGATTTGCCACCGTTGTCAAAATACCCACGAATGGAAGAGCATGGGTGTAGGTATTGGAACTCCTTGCTGATTGTTAATTCTGTGTCCCCAGCGCAATTCTTCCTCAAGAAGTTTACAGGCACAATTTACTTAAGCTATCAGTACTCGTGTTTTGCCTTACTACCTTTCAAATCACTGAGGTGCTTAACTGGGCTCTTGTGCTCTTGCCCAGTGATTTTCAAGGTGCAATATATGCAGCCAGTGGGGGAAAACACGGAAACGCCAAACACGCACACACCCACTGTTCTCTTGAGTGCTGTATGGAGTGAAACCTCCATCTTCCTGCCAGAGAGCCCTGGGTCCTGCTGCAGAATGGGTTCCTCATAAAGCAAGAAGGGGCAAGATGCGACATGTAAAAGAAGAGCACGATGTATGCAACAGCTAAATAAGAGAGCTGGTAAAGCACTCCCTCTGCCCAGGATGACAGTCAGACAGCCTGGTCAGGTAGCCAAGGCAATTAAGCCCTAGGAAAACTTGGCTGCTGGCTAAAGAGCCAGTTGATAACATCCTCCCTCGATACAGAGCAGGAAACGTTCAGTTCACAGCACTGGACAGCAGGTACACATGAGGATGGGAAGTTTTACAGTAGGATCTAGTCTGCTAGAAGAACTAATCTGGCTACAATCTGTGGCATATTGGCATGGATTGAACCCTACTGGTCAGTCATTTATACGCTTTTATGAATCTTGGCTGACCATCATTTAAATCCAACATGTGTCATTTATGTTAGCAATAGGAGGCAGCTTGGGATTAACATGCCAGGGCAACACAGAATCCAAGCCATGAGCACATGGAGTCATTTCCATTATTTTCATAATGGTTATTCCCCCAGACTCTTCTGAAAATGTGATCTCTAA
>NW_009594230.1:0-7634 GCF_000690535.1 Cariama cristata | reverse complement strand
AGCACCGGTCCCAATACCAACACCTGAGGAATGTCACTTGTCACTGGTCTTTACTTGGACATTGAGCCGTTGACTGCAACACTTTGAGTGTGACCATCAAGCCAATTCCTTATCCACCAAGTGGTCCATCTGTTAAATCCGTGTCTCTCCAATTTAGAGATAAGGATGTCATGCAGGAGTGTCAAAACTGTCAAAACTTTCAGCCTGGGCACTGTCAGGGCCCTCCCTTGATTTTTTAGACTGCTTTTTTTTTATTTCTTCTTCTTTTTGGTGATATTTACAGGTATTTTGCAAGTAAGATCGTTTTTATGGCAGGATTTAAAATGACAGGCCCAGCAAAATGGAATTATTGTCTTGCCCACAAAATTTGGGAAGGATTTTATAGCAAGCTGCCATATTTTCAGCAAGGTAGTAAAAAAAGCAAATGGTAAGTGATTACAATCAAATAGTGAAAGTGGTTGTGTCTTGTAAAGTTAATTGAACATTTGTTCAGGTCACTAATATAATTTCCTGTGAACATATAACATTTAATATCAATTATTAAGATTTACTGGATATGACTAACGTGAGGACAGGAAAATGCTGATCGTAAATACACTAATCTGTATCACTTAGATAAAACTATTTACATGATCGTATGAAGAAATACAAAAGCACGGCAATAGTCAGAACATGCACTTAGATATTTAGCCGTGGTATCTCTCATACAGCTTTATTATATTTTTACTGTTGGACTTAAGCATGACAGACCCTGTTACCTATTAAATGTTCTGAAACATTTTGGGGAAAAGACATTATTTTTCTCTTAACTCTTGATAGTCCCTGAATTTTATTTGTGTATTTAGAGCTGTATAAAGGACCCTGTTTTAGAAAATGAGTTTTCATTCAGTAATCACAATGCCTTTGTCCTTGCTTTTTTGGTGGATTTTCCAATTTTAAATGAAAAGAGAAAGGAGCTATTTGGTTTATAATAGCTTTTTTAAAAGGAATATTTTGTCTGAATATTTTGTACTATCGACATCACAGGAGTGAAGGAGTTTGGTAGTAACCTCTCCAACTGTGCTTGCTCTTACCAGTGAGAAATCATTTCCAGTCCTGATATTTTCCCAAACGAAACATCAGGTGTTGAGATTCTGGCTGAGATCCTGTTTTGCCTGCTGCCACCCTGGCAATATAATGATGCCCTTGCTCAGATCTGTTAATAATGAGGGCTACAACAGAGGAGCACGGTGGAAACCAACACCCTTTGCAATTATCTGTGTAGTCTCCTACCAGCCTTAACCAGCCCCTCCTTGTTCGCGTGTGCCACACACTAGCTGGGCCGTTCCTGAACATCTGAATTCTTTTGCAAATTATTACCTATTGTTTCAGATGACTGTTTACACAATTTTGCATTGAGGCCTGCATGAAAGTACTTGTATCCAGCTATTGCAACATGTCGATACTACCCAGCTGACTGAATCAAGGGGCAGAGGTGCTAAGTGCTTTTCTAGCAGTTTGGAGGGAGGGAGGGAGCGCTTGGGAGTACAATACTTCTGCGTCACCATGTTGTGCTACTGCTGGTGCCCATGTGGTGATGACATGGCATAAGTATAATGTCAGGATAAACTCTGGTGCTCTCTTGAAGATAAATGTTTCCTTCAAAACTAGCAGTTTAACAAAGCCACCCCACGCTTGAATCATTTCGGTGTTTATTTGCTGTTTTCACTGAGCTTCCTCTTTTACTTGTGGCACACGGGCAATTTATGATGGCGATCCTCTTCCTAGCCACCTACTTTGCATGAACCCAGTGAAACTTTCTGTGTGGAAGTAACGCAGAGGCAAAAGCTCGGTAGAGAAGGAGGAAGGGAAAGACAGGGAGATTTTGGTGGATTCTGCTTGAACACAATAACACCGTGGTACTTTTCTGTACCTTTCTTAACATGTGCTGTCTTGAATTCTCTGAGGCCACATGGAGCCCAGACCTCTCTTAGGTGCTGAATCCATGCTAATAAATTAAACGTGTGCTGGACCATTTCTTAGCAATGAGGCCAGCTAGCATGGAATGACTGTCATCCATCCAAAACAGAGAATCTGCATCAGAAATGACTGTTAAGTATAGTTCCTGGCTCTAACTCCTGAAGCATGGGGATTGTTTAGGAGAGTGGTATTTCTCATGGGCCAAAAGGGATTATCGTAATAGACTTATAACAGGACTATCTTCTGGCAGAAGATCGAGTGCCAGGGCCTGGGAGCATTCCCTGACACCTCTGAATTTACTAGCACAGGTAGTATAAGGTATTCAGTGGTCTGCTATGTTCAGGATCACAGGATCAGGCCATGTTCTTTTTTTAGGCTCTGGTATTTCCTCAAATGCTTCAGCTTCCCTCTTTTCCCCACTTCTAGGTTTTAACCTTTATTTTGATTTTCAGTCTAAAATGCTGATGTTCTTGGTGTTTCCCACAAAATTATTTCAGCTGAGAGCAAGCTGAAAAATTTAGTTTCAGCAGTGCATTAGAACAAAATTTATTTTTCTCCCTTTTTTTTCTCTTTTTAAATTTAAACTGTTATACAAGTGTGGCAGATTTGATGCAAAGCACTGCCTAGAGTGTCAGAAATCTCCCAGGTCTGTAATTACAGTTCCCAGAAGTACATGATCTGTTGGATCTCTGTTCTGTAGCTTGAATAGCTACAATTCTCTCCAAATAGCTGTCAAGCTGTCAGTCATGACGGAGTCATAAAAGATAACATTTGTTACTTTACTACAAGACTGCAAGGAGAGGTCTAGGTAATCAAATGGATGCATAGAACCAGGTAGTCAAGTGGGGCGAGAAATGTTAAACATTTGCATTTGCTTTTTTTGTGTTTTGTGTTGGCACTTCAATAAGGGTAGAAAATTGGCCTATTTGACAACGTCTATGTGCCTTGAAATCAAATTAAGAGGCAGCCTATCTATAAGTGAAATGAGGAGCTAAGACTTGTAGGAACTGAGCATAGTTAGTACACTCCAAGACTGAATTCTCAATAGAAGCCGGAGCCCCAGTTTCCAGCTCCATGTTTGAAGCCCTTCAGGCTTGAGCAAGGTCCAATCTTGCCCATATTCTGTGATTCTGCATCATCTCCAACAGATACTCTTTCATTTAATGAAAGGTCACTTTTCTTGTATAAAACTAATGGTTATGGCAACAGTTTGTTTTTTATTTTTTGTCTTTTTTTTTTTTTTTTTAAAAGGGAGAAATAAAGCCTCTCTGGTGTTTGTTGACTAGAACATTCAACCCCATTCACTGATAAGCCAAGCTTCAGTCATTTTGTTAGTAAGTGCAATTAATTCTTTTTTATTTAGGAGCAGGTAATTCCTGATGAGTATTCTGCTGAAGGTCTATGGCTTTTAGCAACAGAACTTATGTCTTGAGGAATTTATAGTAAGCCAAAATGAATCAATCCTGTTAATCATTTCCTTGGTTTTTGAACATAAACACATGGCCCTCTCTTCCTGTTTGTATACGTAATTAGCATGTGTCATCTGGCGATAACGTAAGGCATATTTTTGGCACAAATGTAACCGTTTGGGAGAGGGTAAATTCCAGAAAAAGATCTCCAAAAAAAATAACCCAAAAATGAAAGTGGAATATTTTCATGAACAATGTATTTGTAAAACAGGTATTAAATGAGGACCCAGTTTACCAGCCCACGTGCACAGGATACCAAACACGACTCCTACAGGCTCAAATTGTATGAATGCCTATAGGTATTAGTGTGAACCTTTCCCAGATCTCTAGGCTGGAGCACACAGACCACTTCTGTGGGGGCCTTCCATCAGCTCATTGACATTTGGCTGATGTATGAAATGCCTGTAAAGATTTAACAGGCCTGGAGTTACCACAGGTCACCATCATACAGGGGAAAATAGCACAGACAGGCTGAGATGGTAGTTGGGATGGGGCAGAAAGACATTTTTTGGGTTTGGAAATGCATTTGAAGTGATCTGCAGAATGAAAGTGTTTCCCTGAAGTGCAATTCAGAAAACTAGACACATCAACATGATATAATCTATTGGTGATGGTCAAAATGTGATCTTATCATCTTGGATAAAGCGTATGAAAAGAAGACACCCCAAAAACTAGCTCCTAACAGTTACACCCTCACAGCTTTAGTGTCCTTTAGGCATCCCAAAGACATCTGCTGAATCTGCTGAATTCATAAATGTGTGAGATAAGTGAAAAACTTTTCATTGTACTCAAATAGACATCAGTGTGAATAGGCTCAGACCTTCCACAGTGTAGCACAACGGTACCAGGTGCCATATTTCTACATTTTAAAATACAGTCTAATGTTTAACAAAAACTCTTAATGAATTTTTCATTAAAATGAAGATTTCACACACCACAGCTGCATACATGATGGTCTTCTGGTTCTGAAGGCTGTTGAATGGAAATAATGGAAGAAATTCTCTGAAGTTTACACTGATTGTTCTGTATTTTACCTTTTTGGTTGATAAGACCCAGTGTCTGTGTTAGAATGCCGTAATATATTTTTATGTTAGAAAGAACGTTCCCTCCTTGTTAACAAAAGGCTTGTGCACCATATTCCTTTTCCAATGCAAAGAGCTTAGACTGAAAATTACAAAACCAAACAAAAAATTTAGACTGCTTCTGAAAATTGTTTAAATTTTCAAGTAATGCTTCTCTGGTAGAACTGTGTACTAGTTTTCTATGGTAGTCTTTCAAGTATGTTTAGCGTATGTTTCACATGCCATCTTGTGGTCTTCAATGAAAAAGAGAAATTTTGTCTGATTTAGCAAACTAGAAATATGTTTCTGTGTAAATATTTCCAAAAAATGAAAATCTGTAGTATATATCAATATCTCTGCAAATTTATTAAAACCAAATTTTCAAAAGTTTTATAAAGAAAAAGTTTTAAGAGCATCAAATACAAATTAGTTTAGAACATGACCTTCAAAGTGACAGTAGTTATAGTGTAGTAATTGTGCTGTACATACTATCAAAATAAAGATGAAATACCAGAGGAAATATGCAGAATGTGAATCCTTTTCATCTCCAGCATAGAATCATCAATAAAAAGAATATCAGCCTCTTCAGGTGTCCAAGTGTCCCATACTTCTTTGAAAAACGTGATCATTCTACATTTTTTGAGCACTAGTTGAGATTTTATTTTTATACAGTTTTATACAGTAGGTGCTTGCTTCTAAGCTTTTGGATACTTTTGCAGCAGCCTTGTTTTTGTGTCACACAAAGCACAAATGATCCAGATAATTATACTGCTTTATTGATGGAAATGGTCTGGGCACCTAGAAAGGCATTTATAGCAAAATAAATAAATTGGGCTGTACTTGGGCTGGGTCCTTTCAGAAGTATGTTGGAAAAATGTTCTTACAGGGAAGATCTGACTTGGTGGTCTTACTCTAAAAATGCGTAGTGGGTTGACCTTGACTGGCTGCCAGGTGTCCACCCAGGTGCTCTATCAATCCCTTCCTCAGCAGGACACAGGCAAAGAAATTAAGATGAAAAAGACCTCATGGGTCTAGATAAAAGCAATTTAATGAAGAAAAAGCAAAGGCTGCATACAGAAGGAAAGTGAAAAAGATTTATTCTCTGCTTCCCATCAGCAGCTAATATCCAGCCACTGCCTGGGAAGTAGGACCTCAGTATATATAGCGGATGCTCAAGAAGTCAAACGCTTCAAAAAATTTTTTTTTTTATATCTAACTTAAACCTTCCCTCTTCCAGTTTAAAGCCATTGCCCTTTGTCCTGTCACTCCATGCCCTTGTAAAAAGTCCCTCTCCAGCTTTCTTGTAGGCCTCTTTTAGGTACTGGAAGGCTGCTCTAATTCACCAGGGAGCCGTCTCGTCTCCAGACGGAACAACCCCAACTCTCTCAGCCTGTCCCCATAGCAGTGGTGCTCCAGCCCCCTGATCATCTTCGTGGCCTCCTCTGGACTCGCTGCAGCAGATCCATGTCCTTCTTGTGCTGAGGACCCCAGAGCTGAAGGCAGTACTGCAGGGGGGGTCTCACCAGAGCAGAGCAGAGGGGCAGAATCCCCCCCCTCGACCTGCTGGTCACGCTTCTTTTGATTCAGGCCAGGATACGGTTGGCTTTCCTAACCTGATCCCTGTCCGTTTGGACAATCGCTCTGCACTCCTCCCAGGCTACCTGTCCTGGCATCCAACAGGCTTGCTTTCTGTGTCTGAGTTTGTCCAGGAGCTCCTTGTTCGTCCGTGCAGGCCTCTGGCCGTTTTAGCCTGACTTCCTCTTGGTTGGGATGCATCGCTCCTGAGCTTGGAGGAGATGATCCTTGAATATTAACCAGCTTTCTTGGGCCCCTCTTCTCTCCAGGGCTTTATCCCATGGTACTCTGCCAAGCAGATCCCTGAAGAGGCCAAAGTCTGCTCTCCTGTAGTCTGTGGTAGTGAGCTTGGTGTGCGCCCTCCTGGCTGCTCTAAGGATCATTTCATGGTCCACCATTTCATGGTCACTGCAGCCCAGGATGCCCTTGAGCTTCGCATTCCCCACCAGCCCCTCCATGCTGGCTACTCCCCATCATCTTCTTGTCCTTCATAGGACAAGTTGGAAGTTGTTTCCAGGATCTGTTGCTCCATCACCTCCCCAGGCCTGGAGGTGAAGCTGGCAGGCCTAGCGAGGATCATGGAAGGGGGCTGCACAGGAGTATGGTGTGCAATGGCCCAGGAAGGAGGAAAGCCCAGGTGCTCTTTCTCAGAAGAGCAACAGGGGTAGACCAGGGCGTGCTCTTCTCCAGAAAAAAAGAGGCCTGTGGAAGAAGCAGTCAGTGAAATGCTCCTGAGAAGCACAAGCTACAAGCACAGGGGTTGTCCTCGAGCACATGTCCTTGTCCTCAGGGTGCTTTGTGCGTGAGCAGGAATTGCACACACAGAGACACGTGCAGGCATGCTGTGTTCCATCAGCAGTCATATGGCCAGGCATCAGGCGTCACGCTCAGCAGTGTTTTAATGGGCAACGCTCGCAGGAAGCCAGCAGAAGCATCTCGGAGCCCGAAGACCTGCCGGGCCAGTTCATGCTGTGTAAGGCATGCGGGGAAGCTCTGGAAAGCCCTGGCCAAGCCTGGCCTATTCATTAAGCTTCCTTCCAGGCTGCGAGTGCAGGGGCAGCAGTGTGTTTGAGTCCTCTCCTGGCACGTGACCAACACCTGCGTGGACGATCCCCTGGGCAGCGCCGCTCCCTGTGTCGCCGCTCTCCGCTCTCTGCTCCCCACGTCGAGGACATGCACAGCAAGCAGCCCTGACAGGAGGGTCTCCGTCGCTGCCAACAGCAGTGGTGCTCTGACATGGCAGAGTTGCCCCAGGGGCCTTTGCTGGGCTCTGCAGGGGCCCCTGCCGAGCCCTAATTACCCTCCAGGGTTCCCTGGGGCCTTGACGGGGCTTTGCTGGGGCCCCTTGGAGATCCCTGCTGCCCTCCAGAGGTCCCCCCACTCTAGAAAATCTAAAAGTCTGAAAAGAAATCAAATTACTTTTAAGTACTGCCCTGGTTTGGCTGAAACAGAGCTATTTCTGCTTGCAGTAGATTTTAGTTTCTTCAGTTAAGTTTCCTAAGTAACTGCCCTAGCTGACTCCAGGTCTCAGGCAGTGCCCACTGTCAGAGCTGATGGCGGTTCATGGCTG
>NW_009594229.1:3362-39175 GCF_000690535.1 Cariama cristata | reverse complement strand
TTGCGGCGGCTTTTCGCTGGGGGGGGATCCTGGCAGGGGGTGTTCTCCCCGGTACCGGCGGCCTTCTCGTATCTGCCCTTCTCCCGGCCGGCGATCTGGCGGGTTGCCCGGTCGCACGCCTTTCAGGACAGGAGAGGGTCACGCACCTCTGGTACAAACTTCTCACACGCTGGCAAAAACAGCTGGTCAGTTTTCACTAAGTATGTGCATGTAAACGGACAACACGTATTGTGTAATTAAAACCCTGACAAATGTTTTAAAAAGGGATTTAATGAGCTGTGAGATTTCATCAATTTGTAAATCTGGTTGCAAGGACCAAAGCAGGCCTTTCTGAAGAAAAAAGAAGTGGACTGAGTTGGGATTTGACTGTGCACAGAATATTTTCTGCTCTCTTACATGATTTGTAGGAGCATTGGATTTTTTTTAATTATGTTTTTCATGTGGCATGTATAGACAAAAGTCACCAGTTCCTTAACTATAGCTGTGTGCAAGCACAGGTACTACAAGATGTGAAAGTTAGACAAAGATTTTAATTGAAAAATCCCCCCAAACCGTTCTTCTGCTTATTCTTTTCTAATTTATTTCCCTAATGAAAGAGGGAAGTACCTAGGCCTTATGTGCCGACAGAGGAGGAAAGAAGACTCCTCAAGGAATGTGCTGAAGAGAGTGCCCGGTATAGAGGTAAGTTCAGTTTGTTGGTAAGCTTGATTTGCTTTTCTTCCACCCTTAGTTTTTGTTGTTATATGAGTCATTAAGGAAGGCCCGCCCAGGTCAGTATATCACAACAGTTCATTAACAAGCTTTGCGTGGCCTAAAATTGCATCCCAGTAAATGTTGATCCTTGTAGGATTTACATTTATTAAGAGTTTGCAGGACAGGAATTTTGTAAAAGGTGCAACGTAATTTGTAAGGTTTATGCTTTATAACAAGATCCCTTCATATTTTAAATTAATATGCTTATTAAAAGTCTGAAAATAGGTAAAATTAATGGAGTCTCATTTATTTATGTTTCTGATTTTTTTTTATTTCTACGCACTTTTTTCAATTTTTGTTGTTAAATTTAGAATGCAAGAATAAAATATTTTAACTTGGAACAATTGCTTTCCGTCTTTATGGAGACTTGTGAAGAGAACAATGTATAAGTAGTTGCTCGGCTCAATTTTTGGAGAAAATTTCTGTGTGTGCATGGCCAAACATTTGGGCATTTTTTCACTGTAAATAAAAGCGAAGATTCCCAAGCATGATTCTGCAGTCAGTAATTATTTCTATACAATAGCTGTTATACAGGAATAATAAACTTGCATTGTTTTCACAGAACACTTTATGTCTCACCTTAATTTATTTGAAATATCAATGTTATGTTGATTTTTAGTTTGTTTTTTTTTTTCCAGAAAACATTGAGAATTGATTGCATTACTTCTTAACATTGTTTCTGTAGGCCAAAGGTTCAAGGCATACTTGTTTTTTCTGATGTGATTGTTACCCGCTATTTTATCACACACTAGTAGATTACTCCTGATGCTGATAGGTGGCTTAGCAGAAACCAGGACGGATGAAGAATTTAGCAGCTGATTTGCTAAATTTAGCACACTGGGGCTCTGATTTCCCCTGGAAGCCAGTAGTTTCAGGGGCAACTTCTAAGGCATTGTGATTTTGAATTAACAATTCAAAGTTCTGCTCTATCTTTCTCCATTGCTTTGGCATTCTCCTCTTGCACTTTTATTCCAATACCTAGAAACCTGCAGCTTCTTTGCTAAAATCTGGCCATTTTCCGTATATTTTTATAAGTGAAAAGTCAGGTTCATTAGTAGTGAGATGATGATTGGTTATGGCTTATTGATAATATTTTTCCTGGAAGACAAGAAGGGAGGGAGTTGTTTGTTCTTGAGATGTTCTGCTGTGAGTTCTTGACTGGCAACGTAGCTTACTGCCCTGTGCATCTTTATACAGAGACTGAAGAAACCACGTGAAGGTATTGTTGAGAAGCCCCAAATTAGTTTCTTGAGTAATTTCACTTTAGGAAGCTACAACAGTAATTGAGAGATTTTTTTTTTTCAGGGGTTGTGTACTGTGCTGTTATCTCACTGGGAGAGCCTAAAGCCCATCACTGTTTTCTAGGTCTCCTGTCTTTGTTTCGTTGTACTGTGTTACATGTACTGCTGTATTAAATGCAGATTATTTGAACACCCCTTTGCAAGAGGTATGGGCTGTCTGTGTGACTGCCCTGACATCCTCATTTATTGTATCAGTTCTTTTTATTCACAGATGTTACTATAAATTTGTGTATTTTCAGTTTGTTTATTCAAACAAACTTCTTACAAACCCTCTTTGTTTTGCCGTAGTTTCTATTGGCAGCTTCTATTTCAGAAATGCTTGCTAGTCATTTCGTAATTCAGTTTAATATATGCTTTACTGGTATTACTAATTTTTAATCACATTGTCGTGTAATATAAATTCTAATATGGTTAAAAATTCACACTACAATCTACAGTTTTATCCTTCGCACTTTTAATCTCGCTAACAAAATCAAACCAGATCGGTAAGACTTTTTCCCCATAAACGCATTTTGACTAGGGTATGTTATATTCCCATCTTTAATTATGTGCTGTAGATATATCAGCCTTCCATTATTTTTCCTAGGATTTATTTTGTTCCTGAAGCAGAAAAAGTACTTTTTGCCAGTAGCAGTGAAAAGCATTGATATTTTCTGATTTATTAAGCTGCTTTTGGTTTTTTTGCTACACTTGGATAATTATTCATAACAATTTTTAGTATGAGCCCAATTTTCCTTTACCTGTTACTCTTTTAATTTCTAGTTACCATTTTAGGTCATTTATATGCTCACATGCTAGCAGCTGTTTCCACTAAAATGCATAACCTGTTTTTAATGTCTGGAATACTTGTGCTGGGCCTATAAATCATTTCAAACCTCTAAGGGTTAGACTGAACTCCTCTATAATAAGTTCTTTTGGATTTTATTTTTTTTAACGTCACCCTCCTCCTTTGTTTTTTTTTCCTCTTACAATTTAGCTTCAAATCTACGCTGCCATTCTATATCTCAGAAAATCTGGAACACAAAATTTTGGAAAATTTAGGTCTAGAATCTCTAAAAACATCAGAGTTTTAATCTCTGATAGATTGGAAGATTTTATTCTCTATTTTGAAGTGTCATTGTAATCTTGCTTTGAACCAAGGAGGCAATACTTTTTCTTAAAAGTGACATTCAGTCATATTTACCCTAAAATGCTGGTTAGACTCCTGACCTAGTTTAGACCTGTCAGAATTTGTGAAGGAATAAGCTGTTGGTTTGCCAAGGATACTTTAATGCTGTGCTGTCCGAATTCTAAAAAATAGCATTTATCTTCAAATATAAACTTAATTAGCAGATTATGTGCATCAAAACACTATAAACATCTAGTGCTGTTGCAAAAATTTCTCCCCTAGGTAAAGTTAAAGTCATTGAGCCTTTTTGAAACAGCCACATTTTCAGACTTGCATAAAATGTAATTTCATTATGACATATCTAAATCTTTAATGTAATTAACTTTAGTCTTCTGTCATGTTCATTATTTCAGTGTCACTGTATCTTGTGTGGGGGTGGTGGTCTTTACAAGTAGTTTCAAAGTTAATCTTCCCAATATCATAATTACCATTGCTTGAAATAAGTATTCCTTTTGTTTCTTGCCATCTTCAAATGCTTCTTGCCATTTGAAGCCTTTCAATATGATAAAAATCAACGTGAACTGTTAAGCTGATTGCAATAGGCAGTGATGCTCTTCCATGTTTGTCATCTTTGCATTCCAGACCCTACCCCTGAGTTACATAGTTTGATTTGTAAGCTGCAGAAAAGGTTGCCCTGTTCTTTAATTTGCTGATGAATAAAACATGTTACCTAATTTCAATCTATTTGATTTATATCTCTGTAAGAGTTAGACTTTTTCCAAAGTTCTTGCGTTAAAACAAAGTCCATGCTTTTGGTTGTCAAAAATCTTTAGAGTTACTGGCCTCTGTGTGACTGCCTTCCATCCTGAAGCACTGTGTGTGCTTCTCTGGTTTAAAGTTCTGCATCTTGGTGCTGCAGCAGTTGTAGCTAGACCTGGCATCTTGTCCTTAGAGCTTTATCTGGCATTCGCTTTGGTATTTTAGGAAGCATGAAGTCTAATGAAGACAGGATGACTCATTAACCAGTATTGCGTAATTTGTAGTAGGTCTTAAAAACTGGAATTGAGACTGTTTCGTAATTTATATACAGTTTGTTAATTATATATATGCTTATATTCTTGTACAAATGAGCTTAGTAAGATGTAGCAACTCTGATTTTATTGCATATTTTGTTACATCTGGTTGAAAATACTGAAAATCCTGTTTTAAGCAACTTTTCTTCTTCTTCACAGCTTTTCCGTTGGCTGCAGCGAGCATGCTTGCTACTAGTATCTTAATTAGGAAAGGTAAAGTGTAAACATACTTTGGGTTAATTTGGATTTGCTCACATGAAATGTATTTCTGCTGTTAATAAAGTTACTGTAATAATATAATGTCAAATCTACTTGTAATTAAAAGAAGTTCAGATTCTTCAGCTACATGACTTGCAGTTCCTAAAACTAACGGAGCAAAACTTGAAATTAAAATCAAATTAATGTTCATTTTATGTTGTTTGACAAATGCAGTATCTCAGTGATGATGAAACAATATATTCTATAGTGTGTAGTAATACTGTGTATGATGTGATTAAAGGGGTAATTCTTAGATTTTTATAATTTTATGGGGAATTCAGATGTTAGATTTTCTTGAATTTTCTTCAGTGTTAGGTGTAAAAGAGTAACCTGCTACCTACAAACAAACTAACCTACAAACATAACTAAAGTTGATGTTTTTCAGCTTAATTCTTAATAACTTGTTACTAACTACTTTGATCTTTGTTTTCAGGTGTTATAAGAGATAGCTCAAGATTCGGCTCTTTTACAAAAGTTGCATGTAAGTAAAAGCTACATATAAATTCAGCTTGTATTCATGCCTTAGGTTCTGGAGTCTGTTGCGCAGATGTAATTCCCGTGAGACTAGCTGGCTGATTTGCTGTGACTCCACTCTCTCAAATCATAGAATATCTCAAGTTGGAAGGGACCCATAAGGATCGTCGAGTCCAACTCCCTGCTTCTTGCAGGACTACCTAGAACTAAACCATGTGACTAAGAGTGTTGTCCAGATGCTCCTTGAACTCTGATGGACCTGGTGCCCTGACCACTTCACTGGGGAGCCTGTTCCAGTGACCGACCACCCTCTCGGTGAAGAACCTTTTCCTAATGTCCCATCTGAACTTCCCCTGATGCAGCTTCATTCCATTTCCTCATGTCCTGTCGCTGGTCACCAGAGAGAGGAGATCAGCACCTCCCCCTCCACTGCCCCCCTTGAGGAAGTTGTGGTCGGCGGTGAGGTCATCCCTCAGCATTTTCCTCTCCAAACTGAACAAACCATGTGACTTCAGCCACTCCTCCCAAGTCTTGTCCGTGAGACCGTTCACCATCTTGGTCACCCTTCTCTGGACACACTGTAATAGTTTGATGTCCTTCTTATGTGGAGGCACCCAAAACTGCACACAGTACTCGAGGTGGGGCCGTGCCAGTGCAGCATAGAGTGGGACAGTCGCCTCCCTCGCACAGTGCCGCCAACCAGTTTTGATGCACCCCAGGCCACGGTCAGGCCTTTTGACTTGTATTCAACTTGCCAGGCAACCCAAACCCCAGTTCCCTTTCAGCAGGGCTGCTGTCCGGCCTCTTGTCCCCCAGTTTGTATGTATAACCAGGATTACGCTCTCCCAGGTGGAGAATCCAGCACTTCTAGAATCAATGCTTACATTGGTACAACTGTACCTGAAGATAGGAGCAAATGATCTGATATATCCAATGAATAAGTTTCAACTTCCTGCAATTAATTCTATCAGTCAGCAACTTTTTAGCGATGTTTCTTAACTACAGCTTCTCATACTGCAAGAACCTATTCGGTATCAAGAGGTAGAGTGTTTCATTTATTCACCATCTTTGAATTTGTGTAGCACATTTTGGACAAGTTTTGTTTATAGGCTTGTCCATAAAATTGCATGACAAGTGTAATGTAATAATTTAAGGTAAAAACATTGTAAATAGATACTGTACGAGCTTACTTGAAATTACTTTGCCAGAGTACGCCCACCCCTCCCTTCCTAATTTGAAGGTCTTTATTCATGCATCTCACTTGTCCCATTCAGGCTATTTTAGTGCCTTTTTTTCCTGAACATTATGTATGTACAATTGTAGGAAAACAGCAATTTCATGTGACTGACTTTGGATTAAGTATAATCTAAATTAATAAATTAACCTTTTCAATGTAATACATGACAGTAAAACAGGAAGTTGCCATCTTGCCAATCTGCCCAGATGCAGCCAGTTACTCTTGCAGTTTACTTCAGTGGGAAGAGGGTAGAACCCATGGTTTGTGGTGAAGGAAGTGTTGTTTAAGCAGATAAATGAATGTGAGAGGCTAGGGCTGCCATTTGTTTATGCAAAATTCTACTTGCTTTCTTTGAATGCCGAACAATAGTATAAGACAAATGTTTCTAATAAATAATAGAATTACCATTTCCCTGATGGCTCCTACACATTTCTAGTTAAGGGCCGTGTTTCTCCTATTTAATAGAACTAAGTTTTAAGGGAAAAAAATAAGGAGCAGCTGGACTGGACCAGCTATTCTTGATGTTAAGGTTATTAGCCAAAATACTTCTGGCTTCTCCTTTTTGATGTACAGTGGAGTCATATGGACTTTCATTTTATACTAAAGCAAGTTTCTGTAAGGTGTGTGTTTTGGTTGTTTTTCAGTAGGTAACTTGGTTTGATCTATGTACATTTTAAATACAGGTTTTTTTCTGGGACATAGTTGGAGTGTAAAAGGCCTAAGTTAAGCAGTTTTTCTTTCATCCTCATATTGCTTAGGTCAGATGTGCCTACTGTCTACAGGATCTTCTGAAAACTATTGCCAGGAACATAGTTTACAGGTGCAAATTATGTCTCATAATTTAACTGCACATTCCTCCTGCAGTGAAATCTCATTAAAGGAAGCAGTGCGGTTGTGTTTTGATTTGTTTTGTGTTTTGTTTTTTTTTTCCCTCCGCAAGTTCTGAAAGAAGAGCATATGCAATTCCAGGAACTAGGTAGCTCATAGCTAGCTGATGTTCAAAAACACAGTTCAAGACAGTTCTTGCTTTTCTGGTGTCATTGATCTGAGCATGTTGCTGCTGCATCTATCGATTACAATAGTCTCTTTGATAATGGTGTGTGTCACTTGCGGTTGTAAGATTCTTAATCTGAAGGAGTATCGATGCCTGATTACATTAATTTGTCTTTTATATGTAACTAACATAGCTGAGTCAGGTTTTCTTTGCCCCTCCTGATTTTATCTGGAAGTTGAGAGGTGTTTAATTTTCTAGATAGGAATTTTCAGATTCCAGGATGTTCTGCCTATAGGAATTACTCATACCTTTTCTCAGTAGCCTTTCTAGGCACTCTGACAATGTAATGGAACTTCTAGTTAGTCATGACTGATGCACTACATTGACAGCGTCCCTTTCAACGTAGCATAGAGCTATTGGTCCTCTCTCCCTCTTCGGCAAAGAAGGGTAAGATCTGTATGTCCTACTTCATGTTAGCCTGCAGTGGGACCTGGCCTCTTTTACCCATCTCTCATCAGCTTCTCTAAGGTCTTCTCACAAAATACAGAGGAAGCAGAGAGCAACAAGATCTGTTTTACTGTGCTAAATTCAAAAATGTGGATCATCTGGCTGTGAGTTCTGTAATAAGAGAAACCAAATACTTTAGCCAGTAATTGTGTTGGGTGAAACACCTTCCAGAAAGGTGCTTCTTGACTTTTCTTGGCTGGAAGGCCTCAAGAAAAGGAAACTTTCTCATTGTAATTTATGCCAAAGATTAATCACTTTTGCTGCTTAGCTTCATTTTGCTGAATACTTATTTTAATTCCTATTGGGCTCTTTCGTTTTAGAGGCTTGTAATTTTTCCCTTTGCACATATTTATAACATTTGAGGTGTCTTCCAATTTTTTTGACCCACTAAACAGCTAAGCCCTTATGTTTCTCATTTTGTAAACTTCACTCGTAGTTATGGGTGGTCTTCCCTTTTCCCTTGGAGAAGGACTTTTAACCTTCTTTTGAAAATACAGACGTTAGAACAGGAATCGTAATTTCAGTACCAGTACAGCAGGGTAGGGTAAAATCCCCTTTTATATTGATTCCCAGGCAATGTAATCTACAGTGTGAGGATCTCAGAGGATTAATGTTACTGGTAGTTAACTCTTTCCTGGCTTAAAGATGATTGAGAGTCTTTAGTATTTGGATTTAGAAAATACTGGTTGCATGTGAAAGAAGGGTCTAGTCCTTCTCTCCTACGAAGTCAACAACAAAACTTCTGTTAATTGCCATTGAATCCTTCATGCTCCTTCATATTCTGTTTGACCTGCTTACAAAACCTGAAGGAGCCAGTCGATGGGAATTACCAGTTTTAAGCCCAGAAAGAACTACCATGATCGTTTATTCTTACGTGCTGTCTAGCACATGAAAATAGCTCGTGCACTAAGCTGAAAGCGTTTGCCTAGTGACTGTGAGGGTTCAGCTAATTCAGTTTTTTGCCCTCCAGCAACCATATCATAGAATCCTCTTCAGAAGATACTGAGCCTAATGCTAAGTTTATTTAGACTTCTCTTCATACTAGGGAAAGCCTTTTCCAGATCTGACTGTTCTGATGGATTAAATTAGCAGAATTTACTACCTTTGTTTATTCCTCACTGTTTTATCAACTTTGGTAGTGAATTGTTATTTCTGGATCTTGGGAAAAACTGGTTGTAAATATTTTCCTTTTTTTGTCACCTTTCATTCATCAAGTACTAGCTGAAATCATCTGATGCTCATGCCTTGTCTAAATCATTGCTCTGTGTCTCTCTTCAGCTGTTGCATTTGTTTTTACTACCCTTTATCTGCAGAAGAAGGAGAGATGGGTACCGCATGGTTTTGGTTTAGGTCTAAACTGTTGTTTGGGGTTTTTTTTCTTTTATTCGAGATACTGTATGATTTATTTCAAATGGTTATTTTAAAACTGTGTTGAGTATGATGATACAGCATTTAAAACCATCTTTTTTTCTTTTAATAAAGTTGCAGGAGTATGTGGATACCTGGCTGGAAAGATATCCTACTTGCCAATCTGTAGCGAGAAATTTAAGAAACTGAAGGATTCCCCAATAGGAGATGTTCTACGACAAGCTCAGAGACATAGTTCACATAAGTAAGATTCTCTTTTAAATGTAGAACTTATTATTGAACAGGACGTTTTAAGCACTAACAGATCAAGGCTACGTTTGCAGCTTTCAAAGACCTTCAGAGCTGCACTTTCCCCCTTTTCCCCATTACTGCAAACCGACCACTTTCAGGAAACGGTATCTGTATCAGTTGGCCAGCTCTAAAACATGCATTTTGAGCTCTTGACGTACAACTTATCACTTTGAGGAGTAGAAAAAGAAACATTTTACTTAGCAAAATGTATTCCTTGTAAATTAAGATGTTGTTTTCCTGTGGAATTTACTTACAGTAGTGCAACAGCAGAAGTTGCCTCCTTACTTTAGAAGTAAACTAAGTTAACTGAAATAAAATTGTGTTACGTTCTGCAAGTTTTTCCCATAGTTTAGTTTGATTGCAGTAGGAAGAGGGTGGAAATGATTTCAGTGTTTATCAAAGGAAAGAGCTCAGTAAACAATATCAGTGCAGGAAGAAGCATGGTGGTCAAACTTACTGCTGTTTGTTTAAATCCTTTACATCTGTAACAGCATTATGCTGTACAGATGAGAAACTCATCAGGTTCTTAAAACTATTTCCTGTTTTGTTCCAGAATGTTTTTCATCTCAAGTGGTTTTTAATTGCAAACTACTTTCGAAATATCTTGCTTAAACTCTTGATTCAAAACTAGGAGAATAGTGTTTGGATAGTGAGGAGTAGTCCTGCTACATATGTGCTAAGATTTGTTAAATGTTTATAAAAGATTTGATTAAATTCTTAATTACTTCATAAATTCAGATTTATGACAGGTTTGTCTGCAAGATTTGCTGTTATTCTTAAATGTTTCCATTTTTATGGCATCAAACATAATTTTAGGAATTACCGCTTTATACGTTTACTTACAAACTCAGCTGAATTGGAGCTGGACTTGTCCCTTCACCTCCCTCCAGTTTCTAATAAGAAATTGTCATAGTCGGTAGATGTGTTTACTCTAGGTGAGAACCTATTTAAATGCCATCATCTGCTGCACCAGTCAAGTCCCTTCAACATTTAATGGCCCATTTTTTTGTATCTTGTATCCTAAGTGATAATTTTTTTTTTTTTGGTTGAATGATTAATTGTGCATACATGCTACTCTAAAGCCAGAAACAGAAATTGTTACAATTTCATGGTCATTATACATCTACTAATTCATTGCAGTTAAAAATAAGTAGGGAGCTAAAAGATTAGATAGTTCTTTAAAGCTGTGTTTGCATATACTTTAAAAATAGAATTGAGGCAATAAAATGGCTTAGCCCTGTATGTTTATTGTGAGAATAAGACAAAGACTAATTGCAAATGTTTTTCATATAAAACTGAAAGTAACAGAAATTTAAAGTAAAAAACTGAATAAATACCCTAGAGACATTCTGGTGGCACCAAGTGGTGGCATTCTTGATAAAGAGACATGTTGTGTAGCGGTTTGCAGGACCGTTCTGACTATGTAGCGAATGCTTTAGAATCTCAGGCATCAATTTCCAGAATGTGCTTTAGATGATCTTACCTTTCTCTCTTCAGAGAAAATTTGTTAATATTTCTCCTGAATGCAGCAACTCAGTAAACCTTCGTAATTTAATTTCCCTGAGATAGCTCTTCATTCTCCTTTTCTTCTGCTGTTTGGTACTGATCAATTACAACAGCTTCTAATGATGAAGGGTTTTTAATCACACATTCTTCCTAAAAGGCCTTTAAAAATAGAGTTCATGCTACCACTAGTTACATGGGCACACCCTGTGCTATTTGTGTCTGATGCATTTTTTTCTGTCTGAAGGCTCCCTGGGGGAAAGGATTGTCATTTTTGTCTTGTAAAGTGCAAAATACTTTGTCTCTTTTGTCTTCTGTTCTGGAGATTTTCAGGTATGAGTTAAGTTTCTGGGAGAAGGGAAGAGTGTTGGGGAAGGGACTATACAGATCTTTGTGATGTAAAGAAAAAAAAAACCACACACCACCACCCCAAACCTTTTTTTTAAGATGATAATTCATGTTGGAAACTAAACCATTTAAAATAAAAGGGTATTTTCTTGAACTGCACATATTGTTACTCTTATAGTTCAATTTTTAACTTTAGTATTTCTGTATTTAATATTTAATTGTATTATTTTCCAGCCGTTCCAGTCGGAAATCTGAATTTTCAGACATGCCTTCTCAGTCATTTACTGAATCTTCTTCTCCAAGAGCTGGATTCCCACCTTCTTCTAGTTATTCAGATGATTACAGTTCAACAGATAGAGCCCTCTCCAGTTATGAACCCGTTCCATTCAGTGCTTCCCTGAATGAATCTTCACCTACAGGAATTACTGATTACACTGTTGAAGGTGTGTTTTGTCTTAGTACAGTTTGTAGTACAATGACTCTTGCCTTTCTCTTAGATAGTTCTCTAACTATGTATTTTCATCCCATGCAAGCATACATGGTACAACATAGTGGTTTTGAATGAAACAGCTTCAAGTTCCCAGAATTGTTTTCACACAGAAGATAAATATGTGTATTATTTTGTGTTCTAACTGTGAACTAAATTCAGGTTTTCTTTCACGTTTTGTAGCTCTAATTGCAAGTAAAGATTGTAAATTAACTTACAAGGTTTAATCTGTTGTGAAACTAAACCTGCAAAAAACTCAGACTGACCTGAAGGTCTTTTTGCTTGAAATTAAGGTGAATATGCCATCTTTTCACTGCAGTAAATAAACCATAGTCTCTACCATTCGTCTGCTAGCCTTTCTGAGGTTATTTTATTTTCACCAGCAGTGCTGCTGTAACTGTATACTACTATAATTCAGTTACATTAAACAGGTTTTTATAACGTGACAAACATTTAAACCTTCCGAGAACTGAATGCATATTGTGTTCTGTCCGACAGCAGCTGATTTTCTCATGGAGAACTAAAACGGTTTTCAAGTACAGTTCTGTGCAGCTGTTCCCCTCCTTCCAGTATGAACTCTGTCCTCAGCTACTGCAGGGGAAACACACGATTCTGAGTTTGGGTCTCTCTGGTACACAAAGGAGAAAGTTAGTGTTAAATGCAGAGTTTTGTACTTTGGATTTGGATTTTTTAAGTCCTTTACGGAAAAGGTTTTATTTCACAAAAAAAGCCCTTTCGTGCATCTCGCTTTCAGTTATATAAAAATATCAGATGTAAATGAGTCAAGGAAATTGTAATTACACTTCATCACAAATATCAGTAGTTGGTAGAACCTTAATTATAGAATCAAGGTTCTGCATTATAAATGTAGATAAAAGAATAAACTGTTTATCAGGTGACATATGATGGATGTAGTCCTAATTCCTTGAAAGCAAAATTTAAAGCCTGAATGCAAACCCTTGAGCTTCACTTAGATTTCTCTTCAGAAATCATGAATATATCAAATGTATGATTATCATAAACTTTATATAAAGTGGCCAGAACTATTTTATCCATCAACTACCACGTTTGTTGGGATTTCCATTGGGTAAAATGAAGAAAAGAAGTTAACTGCCAGTCTTCCAAAGCAGCTTGACAAAATGAAAAGGTTAAAAGGAATGGATTAATTAAGAACCACATACAGTCTCAGTTGCATTTAGAATTGCAGCTGTCACGCTCCTTTTCATTTGGGATTGAGCTGTAATTAACTGGCATTTTAGAACAGGTTATAGCCAAGTTTTGGAGTGTGATGTCATTTCTAGTATTGCGATGTTTGTTTTGTTTTCAGAACCTGCTGCAATTCCAGAAGAAAGTCGTAAAAAAAAAGGCATCACATATGAGGAATTAAGGAATAAACACAGAGGGACATATGACATAATGCTACCACCAAAGGCAGAAACTCCAAGCAAGTTTTCACAGGAAAGAATAGCTAAGCAAGGTAATATGCTGATTTAGAGAAATACGTAGTAAATTTGAATATTGGCAATAACGTTAAAAATGGTTACAAATCCAAGGCTTAATTTCGCTTACTCTTTAAACAGTTTGTTTTTACAGTATCTGCAGGTATCTCCTATGTGATGTGGTCTGTAGCTTCATATTTCAATTTAATGTCTTTTTCAAAAATACTGATCTTCCAATAGCAAATTATTATTCCTCTTCTCTAGCCATATTGCTTGATGCCAGACTGAAAAAATCTCATCACTTTTGGTTTATTGAATATATCAAGCAACCTGTTTCAACAAAGAGTTCTCTGAGCTCAGAGCTATACTGAAGAGTTTTAGTTGTGGAAGGGGGTGTATGTTTTAGATAGCATTGTTCTCTCAAAATAGAGCACATGGTTGATGGTTTTGAAGGGGGGTATTTATTTTTATGAATTGTTTCATGTGGCATTAGTGGATTTCTATAGAGGCATTGTTTGTAGAGGTTCATTTTCTACATTAAAACTCAAAGGAAGGAAACGGTATTTGGCAGCAATATTGAGATTTGTTTTCACAGTGAAAAACAAAACTTTACACAGCAAAATAAGAATGCAAAGTCTGGAAGAACAAGATGCCATTTAGTCAACTCTTTGACTCAATCAATTTTTTGAAAAGGAGACACAGAAGCAATTCATAATTGCTTGTTCAAGAACTTTTTTAGATTAATGTGGCATCTGTGAAAATGATGTTAGCAAGAGGAACATTTTACCATTTAACACACTGCTGAACTAGTCTGCGTGAATTGTTTGGGTTTGTATGCGGTGTCCGGTCTTGTCGATCATGTTGCAACAAGATTTGTAGGAATAGCTAACGTCTCCTATTAGGCATAACAGGTGGTAACAGGTGTAGAAACATACATTAAAGCGAAAAGCTCTGAAGCAGTAATAGTCAGCTTTGGAACAGTGTTCCTGAAGAGTGTCAGTCTATTTCATGCTTGTGAATGACCTTCTCCAGATCATGCGTCTTCGGACGGATCTACACAGTCTTGAAATAAAAATTATAAACAATTATTGGGTAATGATTTAAATCTCTTATTTCAGGGATGACAGCCTTTTTCTCTTATCACGTGGCTATGCCCAATGAGACATTAAAAAATTATTGAAGCTGTAGTTTCAGGTTGTTTCTAAATTCCATCAGCTGCCACTTCATTGATTTACACAATGTTTCTTTTTCAAGAGATTTCTCCACGAATAGCAAGCCTAGAAATGTCACTTAAAACCCATACACAGAAATCTCTAGGAGCATTCTGCAAACCTTGCCATATTCCGTGGCAAATCTTGTGTCTGTGAAATGAGAGTATGCATTCATTATTTTTATTTTTAGTTATTTGAGGTCTATAAAAGACCTCTATAAAATGTTCATCAAATACTGCGCTCTGTCTATTATGTTTCCATGTTCTGTTTGATGGCTATACTTGGGCTTTGAGAATAGACCTACACTGAGCAGTGCATGAGATTTGTAAATAAACTTTTAAGAGCATCTCTTTGTATTTTTAGGGAAAAAGAATAAGGAGATAATACAAAAATTCAGAAGTGTTTTACAAGTGGAAGTACATTTAAATCTACAGTTCAGGGATTCTACTGATGTTGCAGGCTGAGATCTGATTTAGCTTCTTGTGTCGCACTGGACACGTTACTTCTTGTATGCCCACTCATATGTCCTGAGTCATTGCCCCTTTGTTCATCCTCTTACTTACCTCTGTGTGTAGGAACTAAACTAGCAAACAGGAGACCGTGGTTTCTATCCTCCGTTGTGAAGACATAAGGGAAAACAAACCACGTTGAAACCGGTTTTAAGGAGTCCCTAACTTCCATCTGTGGGTGCCTTCTGCGTTTGTTGTAGCTGTACAAATATGTGCAGCTGGACTGGACCATTTTCCAGGGAATGAACGCAGCCCGCTCAGCTGCCATGGTTAATAGAAATGGAAATCCAATTGTACTTTGAGAGAGCTTCTCCTTGTGCCTACTGCAACATCAATCAGCTTAAAAGGATTTGTCAGTGCATTATGCTAAGGTTGCTGTCATCTCACTGAAACAAGGACCGTGCATTTTGCTCTGTTCCACTGGTTCTACTGCAGATAGGTATTAATAGACAGTGGGCTTCGTAATTAACCGGCAGGCAGTTTTATCAAGGGATGCCTGACTAGTGTCAGCATTCCTACTGGATCAGATGGATCCATCCTTTACCCTGTCAGCGACAGCAAGCAATTACAGACTACTTTGCAGCTCACTTGCAAGAGAGCATCTTTTCAGTTTCTGGTCGTTGTTCAGTTATGCATGATGTACTTCGAATAAAACTATTAAGACCAGTACCCTGGGTTTTTTTGCTCTCTGACTCACTCCTATACTAAAGGAAGCTGCCAAATAATAATGGCTGAGTAGTTTCCTAGTAGGGATTACTGCTTTCTGTTTGTTTGTCTTTGAATGTGTTTTTAACTGTCCTGAATCCGTCCACTTATGCACGTAACTAGATTATGTAGCCACATTATTTATCGTAACATTCCTTGCCTGTTTCCTCCAATTGTCTTTGTTTCATCCATGTGTTACATTGGTTTCAAAGTAATTACAAATTCTGTAGAGCAGGAATTAGTACAGTAGGCCTCTTGACTGAATATTAATTCATTAAAGAATAATGATTAACAAACTCTTCTCCCCACTTAATCAAAAGTAGCTTTAATTAGATGGCTGATGTGCTGTGACCGACACTCTCCCCACTCACCACTTTAAATGATAATGCATTTCATCATAATTTTTGGCACTGTATGAGATAAACTTTTGCAGTTAAATTAAGTCATATGTGACTACTTTTTCTTCTTTTCTTTAGTTAAAGTAAATAAATATGGAGATACCTGGGATGAGTAAGAGCCGAATGAAGAACTGAAGAAAATTATCTCCTGTCAGCTAACCTGAACTTCATCTAGATTAGTCACGAGTATTGGCACCTTTGGTGTGTTCTGCAAGGCACAGCTGTTCATAAATGAAGAGAAAATCCTGACTTGCCAGGAGATTAAAAAAAAAATATTTAGGCTTAATTTTTTTAAATTTTGCATAAATGGCAAGCGAGGCTATTGTGAGGTGTCATGACTATAAACCATTTGTGCTACTGTCCTAAGAATGAAAAGGGTAACTGGCAATAATCAATATAAATGTATAGCAAAAGGTAAAAATATATGTAAATTAATGGAATCGCATGTATTGGGAAGGGGAAAAATACCAGAATCTTCTCAGATTTTCAAGACTTGCATTAAAAGTTACCTGTAGAACTCACCTCTCACTTTGTTTTGTCTGCAAGCGATGTGCTGGAAACCTCAAATTGTTGTCAGGCTTGGTTAGTAATGTCTGGGATAATCGTGAGCTATTCAGGGCAGAAGGGCTGCGGAAGGCAGCCAAACACACAGGTAAGTGCCCTTAACTGTTTGTCAGAACTGTTTCAGGGTGCCAGCTCTGTTTTTAGACCGATGTTCTGACTTGCCTACACTGGGTCTCTTCAGACAGTCATCTCGGAAGAAAATGATTGAATGAAACTGCAGATATTTAAAATGGCTACGTTTAGTGCAGAAGGTTAAACTTGACAAACTTTGGTAAAAGTTTGAATGATATCTTGACTGTTAATGTTAGGTTTTGTGTAGTTGGCCTTATTTCTCAACTTGTGCGTGTCATGACAGAAACCCCATGTTTATGGAGAAAAGATCCTGATCAATGAAATATTGCATTATTATTACCCACAAGAAAAGAGCTACGTGGGCAAAACTACTGAAGAGTATTTCCTAATGCTTGCACGGCCTGCGCTCTCTCAGTCAAAATGTTGTCTTCCGTTAGGGATTCTCGTATTCTCACCTGTGCTGTTCCATCTCACAGCGTTCCATCTTGGCGCAGGGTTTGGCTGTCAGGGAGCAAAACTCATGAAGTTGTTGACAGCATAAAAGCATTCCTGACATCTTTCTTGGAGGTGAAAAATAACTTGCCTACCAAGTTGAAAATTCTCAAAAACCTTATTGATGTAGCAGACCGGCAGCAGAGCAGCATGAACAACAAGATTATTTTGGGGGGGTACAGAGCAGTCGGCTGAAATGAGGAGGAAAAAAGGGGAGGAAGCTGAGGATGCTGAAAGAGCCAAATACTGCTTAGAATAATCGAAACAGGAAGATTGCTTTCAGAAAAGCTGATCTTCTGAAAAAAGGAATGTGCGAATCAGATATCTTGAAATTGTTTCAAAAAATCTAACTTAGAGAGAATGCTTCTAGTGGCTGTGATGAGAGAACTCTGAAAATGCATAAAGCCTGCCAGAATTCTATTGCTGTGGTTTTTTAGTGTGCTGTTCCAAAGCTGAGTAGATTTATCATGAAAATACAAAGTTTCTCAGTTGTGAGTTATGCAAGTAACAGGAGGCAGAAGATTTAGATGATAAAATTGGAGCAGAATCCTATGGTGGTGGTTTTCCATCTGTAAAAAGAAGGAATGCTTTTTCTTTTGAATGAATGAAAATTTTGGATGAATGAGAAGTCTTGGAGTAAGAAAACGCAGGAGCGGGCCTACAGCATTGTGGAAATAGCAACACCTAGAAGGCACAAACCATTGAACTTGCCAATAAAAATATTTATTTTTTATTTTATTTGGGGGGATTTAGGATAATACTGGATTTTGCCAAGTAAAAGAATGTAAGGATACAGCATCTTTTGTTTTTCTCAGGAATCTTAACGCATGCTTATACTACGCATTGTTTGTTTGTGTAAGGGAACGATCATCTCGGGAGTGGACTATATGTGTTAACATAAATACCTCTGCAGTGTGGGCGTTTCACTAATAAGTGAGACTCCCTCTATTTCTCGGCTTTCACTACAAAAGTTACTGTTGTGCCGGTAAAGTTACTTACCTGTCAGCGAGTATCGAGTGATGCGCTGGAGCCCTGGCTGGGGTTGAAGGCCTTGTGCTCCTCTTTCTGGCCGTTCTCAGTCTCAGGGCGTTTGCTGCGCTGCGCGCTGGGGTGGGTGCTACCGGTACGTTTTTTACGGCGGCGGACAGACGGCTGTACGTTTTCTGTCATAGGGGGTACCTCCAGCTCGTGGTGTGGGCCTCTTCCTGACGCAGTGCTGACTGAGGACAGGCCAGTACGGAACAGGGGCAGAGGGCAGGGTATTTAACCCTGCGCCATTTGAATGCTGGAAAGAATGCCTGGTTCAGACCTAGCTCTCGCAAACCATCGTCTTTGGAGAATGCTCATTTTGTATTAACTGATAATTATCAGTTACCAGCATACACTTACTGCTTTTCATATGATTATCAGACGCCTGTAATCTGAAAACAAGTGTTCCTTCAAAGCGTCTTGCCTAAACATTTTAGGTGGGCAAACACAGTGTTTTATATAAACTGTTAGAACTTTCTTAGAGAGGAGAAAATAAAAGGCATATATAATATATAATTAATGTTGTTTTAAAGGTTTAATGTCTCTGCTTAAGGTAACATTGTGTATACATAAGGTTTCTAAATTGAATATAATGTTTTCATTCTGTGGTATCTAGTTAATATCTCTCAGAGGACACTTTTTTTTTTTACACTTAGGACAAGTTGGATTTACCATCAAACAATTTAAAATGCTTTGGCATCCTTAGTAAGTATTAAATAGAGGAGAGTTCGCAGTCGTAGCTGTTAATTTAATAGGGTATTGAAAACTGGTATTTTGTCAAAGTTGTGTCACATTCAGTTTGCTGTGGCAACCTGTGTCTTGAACCCCTGATTCACTAAATAGCCATGGGAATTCAGTCTTCTCCCTGCCCTTTTCCTGCACATCTTCCATGAGTACCACCTTGTTTCAGAGTGGGGGTTTTTCAGTCTTCTGATCTCATAGCAGCTACCCAGTTACCCATGAGCAGCTTGCTCATCCTGTACTTACATGACTTTGGGGTATTTTTAACTGAATCCACGTGTCTTGGAGCTGACGGCAGGGTTATAGTTGCCGAAAGCAATGTGTGGAGATACAAAGAGCTAGTAAGAACAGTGAATGTGTGAAGCAAGCATAACAGACCCTCTTGGTTTATGTTTACATGTATTTCCAGCTAGTACACATCATGTTTTTCTTAATTCATTAACCAGGCCAGCTGTTTTCCTGGAGTATAGGTCCCTCACTACTATTCAAAAATTACAGTAAGAATTTCACTTTGCCTTACCATTTGTATTTCCAATCATGTACGTTTACAATCCAACCTAACCACAGATGGTGGCATTAAAAAAAGACTTGAAGTTGTCCTATGGGCCATCATACCTGTATGTTCGTTAATAAATGTGAATTAACTCAAGATTTATTGTAAGGCTAAGTAAATTTTCTTTTATTCCTGAAAATAAATTTTAACTGCATAAAAAAATTAACTCATAATCAAACACCAGGAAATGAATCTGAATGCTTCACTGTGAACATTTCTAAAAAAAGCTTTAAAGTAACTGCTTTCACAATTTCTTAAAACTCTTAAAAATCAGCAGTTGCACGGGCAGTCTGAAGGAGCTGGTAGCATTATCCACAAGTCAGGTGTTCCTAACACGCATGAACACAGAGAGAAGAGGGTTCTGAAAATGTGCCTCAGCTCCGCGACAGCTGGTAAAGCTCTCCCAAAAATCCTGGTCCTGAGTGTTTTTGTCTTTCCCCACATTAGCAGGCGTGTTTAGAGTCCCAAGTTAAGTACACAACCTGACCTTTCCAGGGGTTTGTTCCTACTAAACTTGTTTGGAACGCCTCTACGTGAAAGAGAAAAGTGTAAATGAGGAGTAATTTGATTAGCTTAATGAAAGTTAAGCAGATTTGCAGAAGCCTGGGGAAATTGTAATACTGCAAACTGAACCCACATGTTTCTTGCCTCCTTGAGATTCAAGAAGAAATCCTGGCTTGTGCACTCTGAGAAGACTTGTTTGGTTTCCCCGTGCGGCACTCTTCATTTCGCGGCCGTCTGTGAGGAGCTCGTTCGGCCTGTGGGCGCTGCGGGGTGCAGAGCCAGCTCCCTTACCGGGCTGCCGCAGGTCCATCGAACCTGCCCTGGTAAGGCGCTGCTTGCAGCCCCATCTCTCCCACTTGCAACCAGACCGTGTGCTCTCTGTAAGGTCTTCAGTGAGACAATGGCACTATAAATACACCTTTACTTTTTGCAGTTTGGTCACCTGTTCAGTTGTTTGTAGAAATCAACAAATTGTGTTGGGATTTTTAATCTCAAGGCAATAAACATGGCAATTTGCAGCTCCTTACTATTTCAGGCTCTTGCCTCGGGTCTGGTCATATGGGTTTGCACTAGTTCAGCTAAGCAATGCAGGTTTGGACACAGATGGGCCTTGAGTTTATACTTTTAAGTATTTTCTTTGCTCATGTAAGAACTGCACATAACCCACCAGCACCAGACAAAAGTTTTGAGGCATCTTTGAGGGCCTGCATTAGAAGCTCAACCAAGGAATACCAGGGAGTCTTGCCTATGAATGACCTTGGCCAGGGCACAGATTTCCAGTTCGTAAGACCATCAAGTGAATTATTCTTTCCAAATAATGAGGAAAGTAAATCAACTAGTATTTTTATTTAACCAAAGTCAAGCAATATAGCAAAACCAGAAATGCATTAACTGTTCAGGTTATAAGATGTGACGAAAAATAAACGGATTCTTGGATCTAACAGCTATTGAGAGAGCTGCTGCAGAGTAGATGATAATCCCTTGGGGACGTAAGTTGTACGTTATTTACTTCAGATAAATGAAAACAGTATAATTCTTGAACAATCAGACATTAACAGCCATGATTTAAAGCCTTTGTTTCTGTTTGTTCTCTTTAATGTTACTGAATACCAGTTACTATGCTGCTTTTATAGTAGTGTTTTAATACTTACCACTTATTTACTCATTTTTACTAAGTTCCTGTTATTTTTTTGATGGGGCAATGCAAAATTTCCTGAGATTCTAAGATACATGGCAGAATGGTAATACATAGTTTCAGCATACAGTCATAATGTCTTCTGTTTAGCCAAAGCATAGCTTTGCAGAACTAAGGGGTCTTGTGTGAACTACTTTCATAATGTGATACTGCAGCAAACAAAAAAGGATGTCTGATGAAGACATTGTGCAATCATCTGATACAAAGGATAGTCAAGCAAATACAACTTTAACTTGTCCTTGAAATGAAAAAAAAAATCTTAAGATGAAAGAGATGGGGAGAGTTTGATAGATTTCCTTTGCCAAAATTCAAAGTGATTTATTCAGGATTAAAAATCCATAGTGTATAACTTTTGCATTGTTGTTTTTCCAGTTGCTCAGTGATGATGTAGGACTGTAGTTTCAGGAAATGCAATCTTGGCATGAAGTGCTTCTAAAACCCAACCTTTTTAGTTCATTCCTTACATGAAATGCTCTACATTCTTTTCTACTCACTCTAATTCACAGGGGAAGCACATTTCTAGTGCATTTAATTTTTTTTTTTAATTAGGCTAAAATTAAGTTCTATATAAATCTAAATTTTGTAGTTAAAATGTAATTGTTAATCTTAGCTAACTTAGTGTAACTAGCATTTTAAACCAGTGTAACTGATACAGGAAAGGGTGAATTTGCTGCAGTAGCTGATGCCTAAACATCCACGATGGATTATTAACAAATGTCTAAATCATCTTCCAAATAAGCCACGCAAAGTAGAAAACATCTCGGCTGGTAGCATCGTGTAGTCAGCATATATGGCTGTGTGCTTGCGTTTAGAGCTAAGTGTGGTTTTTGGGGTCCGCTGAAGATTTTACAAAGGACTGCATTCATTTTTCCGCTCTTCACCTCTACATGGTAGGTAACGTGCAGCTGTCAGCCGAGTTTGAAGGCTGTGCTGTAGACAGAAGCCATGGCCCATGCCAAAGGAGCCCCTTCCACTCATGCAAGTTCTGGCTGTGTGGGGAGAAGCAGAGGAGAGTGCAGAAGAGGCGAAGGCCAGGCCGGCAAAGCAGCTGTTTTGCAATTATGCAAAATTATGCAAAATTACTACCAGATCTCTGTACTGAGAATGTCTGAGTAATTTAAAACCAACTGTGTGATACAGTTAGTATTTTTCCCCATGACAATGAAGCCTGTTACTCAGACTGTCAGTATGGAGATTTTTTTCCTAGCTCTATCATTTAGTCATCAAGAAATTTAGTTGTGTTTTCCTTTGTCAGATGATCTGTTAATGTTGACAGATGCCCCCTAGCATGTCCCCAGAAGCCCCTTCAAGCCTTCTAGATTTTAAACTGGCCTTGAGAAGAGTCTCATTTATTTCTTTAGAACCTCATTTTCTTGAAAGACTTACCAGGAAGATAAAAAAAAAGGGAAAAAACCCCTCCAAACCCATACCAAAGCACATGCAGAGTATGGAGTAGGTCCCTTTGTTCCCATGTCCTCTCTTTCAAAAAACCATTAATGGATCTGTAAGGCATAACATCCTGCCGTGAAAGCTGTAATGATTCTTCATAATGTGTCATAGGTATACTTAATGGCACTACAGGACTTCACAAATCCACCTATTTTAGAGGTGATTCCTCAAGTGAAGTACACACTTGGGAAAACAGTACACTTTATAAAAGCCAAGTCTGTCAGTAGAAGTGGTGTAGTATTTCCAAGACGTGGAACTACTGCAATACTGATGTCAGAAGCTGGATCCCTTTTTTTGGCTCTCTCAAATGGAGCTCCTGGGTGTGATGCCAAAACTGAGTTGGGTCCATGGGACAAATTACCAGCAGCTCTTTCACAGGCAGAAACAGGCATGAGGACGAGGGTGCTGCTCCCAAATGAGCGTTGCTGTCAGAGGTACCAGAGTGGTGCCCGAGGCAGGGGCCCCTTCACCCTTCCCACCTGGCCTGGTCCAGCACCCTCCTCGGGTAACTCCTGCCCCAGAGCATCCTTTCTTCTTACCAGCCCACCCCAGAGCCCTCCCCTCCCAGTAACTGTCCTTCCACAGCATGCCCCATTCTCTCATTCTCCTCTCAAAATGTAATAAAAAAATAATCTTATTTTTGATTGGGATTTACAAAAACTGGGATAGTGAGCTTTCATCTCTCCTTCATTCCCGGTTTTAAAAGAGAATTATAGACCAGCTGGCTTGCCAAAAGTCCCAACTACTCAGTCAGGATTTAAACAGGAATGTGCTTTGTTTTCAACCTACAATTGCTTTCTCTTCTAAAACACAACTTTTTTTTTTTTTTAATTTGGATTCAATACAGTATTTATGAAATGATTTCAAATACATAATACGGAAGTTCGCAAAGACAAGCAATCTATTGCAGCTGTTTGAGGTTAATGTCATTCCTCTTTTACTCTCACCTATTTTCTATTCATAATTTCATAATGTGGATTGAGGGTTACGTACAGCTACTCACTTTGCATGCATTACAGCTGAAGGATGGATTTTGTTTCTTGATTTTAGCGAGTATGTGGACTCCAACTAAGCTGTGATATGCCTAAGCACACAGCTAAACTGCTTCGTCTCTGGGTGAGGAAAGTGAGCTCTACTTTCCAGAGACAAATGATTAATAGGAAGTTATGTATGTTCATGGGATTTTTTTTTTTTAGCCTTTTTGTAAGATCTTCCTGCCAAAAGGGAATGTATATCCTATTACTAATACAAGAAAATACTAAGAAAATTTTTTGCACTATATAAACAATGCTTGATCCTTTGTATGGTCAACTATTTTTCCTCCTGGAGATCGCTTCCCCTCTTATTCCAGCCTGAAATAAAGATTACAGAAACAACTAATTACCTCAAATCTTTCCCCATTTTTTTAATAGGTCACGCCTAAGTTCAACATATTCAGCTTCTGCTTCAATTAAAACCAAATTCTTTAACTGACTTGTATGGAATGCATGATAGTAACAGTCAACACAGGTTAGCTTGTTAAATTGTGCATAATTACTACAAAACAGCTGTACTAACTTACAGTTCTTAGAGCACTCTTTGTTAATCACCAGGAGTTTAATCTTCCCAAGTAGAAAAATCATGAGGGTCTGCCCATGAGAGCACGAGGTTTTGTCCAGCTCTTCCTGCTTCCTTTTTGCATAAATTAATAATGTAAAATAATCAGTATGCATTTAAATGTTCCTTTCTGCATCATGCAGCACAATGACGAACACTCCAACACCTGCTTTCTTCTAGAACTTCTCCTGTGAACTACAAGGCACTTTTTCATCTTTCTTTGTCAGGTCTTAAGAAGATTAAAAGTTGAACTAGGTCCTGTAAACCGTCCAATGCTAAAAAATCCAGCATGTCTGATTCCACCCCTAGAACACACATCCAGCCACCAGGAAAATTCCAACACACCTGTAAGTCACAGCACAATGAAAGCCAGTTGGCTCCCAATTTTATCAAAGTACATGGTACAGAATGTGTTATGAGTCTTCCCTATCCTTCTGTAGCTGGTGCTTTTGGGAGAGACAGTTAACTTAAATTTTACATTATTTTAAAATGTTTAAGTTCTATTTAAGAAATACTGCAACAACATTACCACCTCATTATAAAGGCTTGTAGCCCAGCTGCAGGCTTGATTAGATTGTTGGTCAAGCAAAGCAGGAGAAATTGTATTTTAACGAAATTAAGTAACAACCTTGCCAAAACATACCCCCTGTTATTTCTCAAATCAAGGAGTATTATGTGGAGCCTGACACCTGACAGGCTTAAAAAATTTTTCAGCCACAAATCGTCTGAAGCACAGAAAAATGCTTTTAAAGACCTCCTACGGAACAGTTTGCCCATAAGCTGCGCTCATTTTTCCTTTGATATGCACAAATTTAGTGCTAATACAGCTTAGATTCACAAACAGCCTTTTTTTCATAATAGTATCACAGTAACTCAAGAACTTAGATCCACACAATTAGCTAATCAGAGCATTGCCTCTTGCAAAGTATGGAAATAAATTTAGAAAAAAAGGAGACAATTGTTTTTTATCTAACAGTACATTTATTACAGCAAAGTAATAGGAAGCCTGAACAAAATTACATTTAAAGCAAAGTTTAGTAGCTACGTTGTAACCCCAGGAGGTAACACTGACCACAAAAACAACCTCTGAGAGTCTGACATGAAAGGCCATCCATCACGTGCATCACTCCCCTCAGCATCACACAGATGTAATGGCTTGCCTCAGATAACCCAGGCATGACAAGCCTTAGCTCAGTTTGTTGCTCTTATCTTGACAGCAGATGTCAGGTGAAGGGAAAGTAACTAAGACATGTCACCACACAAGTTTTGCTGGCTATCACAGTACACCTGTGACAATTACATCATTTTCACAAAGGAGGTTGGCTTCTCTGTGGTTGCGTAACCCTCTCTCCCTGTAGCCCCTGTTGAAGGCTCCCCAAAGCTTACCTGCCCATACACCAAGCACCAGCTCTGATATAGCACAGGTATGTACTCCTGACTGACTGCTGAGAAAGAGCTGTGGAAAAAGTCTGTAGAATGGTAAAAAGTGTAAATTAAAGCCCCTGTTGAGATGGGAGTTCTCAGTAGCTCAAGAATTCAAGAGGGCAAACACCAATTTGGAAAGGTGTAACAGCTTAAAGGAAAAACAGCCAGGGAGGCTAATTAGTCTAACCCTTCTCCTTCTGCCTGGTGGCTGCCTGGCTAGGAAAGACTCTCCACATGCCGTATCAGGAAGGGGAGTATTTAGCCTAATAGCTTGTCAAATCCAGAATGTCTTTTGTGTGTACTAACCCATTAATAGTTACTTTATACATTTATATTCTTTATACCCTGCTTGCAGAATCCCTTTGTGCCCAGGTAAAGATGCCCAAAGAAGCTAGTTCAAAAAAGGGGTACTAATCATAGGCATAGTACAAAAGCAAAAAAAAACCCCAAACCCCGCAGAGGAACAGGCTTCATCAACTGCCAGTGAAGCCCAAACTTTTCAGTAGCTTTACATTTCATTTCCGTGTGAACACCATCACTGTGTTTAGGGGAAGCGTCTGCTTTTGATTTCTTGAGATATTTCATGGAAGTTTGTGCATCATGCTGTTTGTAGAGAGTATGTGTCATCTAGTTTTTTCTTAACATCTACTAGCCTTGGATTGTGTGCAGACCATAAACTGTTCCAAAATACTGTATCCTCTTGTCCATTATGAATGTGGCAAGCGCTTTTGATATCCCTGGCAAAGTGGACTTTTATGTAAAACTGGCTTATTAAAAGTTGGTTCAGCACAGTAACCGCAGTGTGACAATATCCAAATGAACTTCTAGCTTAGTACTCTTAAAACACTCCATAAACAAGGGGTCAGCTCAGAGACTGAATAGCTGCTTAACTGTGCAAAATCATTTAAACATCCTCACTCTCTTTCCTGTTGACATAAAAGGCAAACATTCCAGTGTATGCCATTTTGCCTGCTACACGAAGTATTGCCAGCATCCAAGTACAATAGACAAATTTAATTTTTCAGCATTAAGAGCTAAATTGCACTGGAGGTAGGAAAATAAACCAAAACACGCTGAGGAGAGAAGAGGAAAAACCAGAAAGTGCATTGTAAGAAACTGGTATTTACTATGAACAGAACTATGTAATGTTACACAACTACTTCCAATAAGCCAACTTACATCAAACCAAGGACATTATTTCTTCTCTACAGAATAAAGCCTTGAAAAAAGAAGCTAATCCATAAGATTTTTCTCATCTTCACCACATCTGTAAATGGAATGAAAGGACATGTTATTTAGCTGAGTGGCACCTTGCTTTCGATGTGAAACGTGCAGCTGCTTGGTGATTTCTCTGAGAACTCTGCAAAGACCCTGAGGATACAAGACATTACCTTTGGACTCATCAACATCAGTACAATTTTATCTGGGTGGTCACCCTAGGCAATGCCAGAGCTTGCACTGTACGCTCAGCATCGATAGTGGTGAGATGCGCTCAGCAGGGTCTCTGTACCTTTTCAGAGCACAGCATGCTAAATTAAGAATTTTTATTAAAACATAAAAAAGGTTATGAAGTTATTATTTTCACTGTTTAACAACACAGAAAACAACACAATGCTTACATTATTTCTTTTCCTAAGTTTCCAAAACTTGTTCATCAAAACTGATTTCTGGCAAATTCAAAGTATCACACTGGCCCAAATATAATGGCTTTTTCCTTCCAGCAATTAAAATTTGAAATACACACACTTATCTTACATTTATTTTCAGATTAAGTTTCGGACTAAGCTTTCTAGCCCTTTTAAAAAACCAACAAGAAGACCTAAGTGGCTGATAAAAAGTGCAGCAATCAAGGTCTTTGATGAACATGTGAGCTGGAACAGGGAACAGGTTCCACAGCAGAAATTCCAGGCCCCAGTGCAGGAGGAAAACGGACAGAGGGGCCTGTGGCATCCTGCATTCTTCCCTTCATACAGCTGCAAGATTCCTTTGTATTTGAGACAATTTGGAATTTACTTAAAAGCTAATTGGGACTTACACACCAGAAAAAGTATTGTCTGCTCATAGAGGAAGGCTGAAAAAGAAAATGTGTTTGGATTTAAGGTTCAGCAAGCTCCAGCTCTGACAAACAGTGGAAGTAAATCCCACCAGCAGCATTTAATTCCACTACATAGGTAATTGCTAGTAAGTGACAGTCCTCAATTAAATATGCTTTGGGGTCCTTATTTGAAACAGGTAAGGACACTGACCTACATAAGCAAACGTTTATTTAAGATAAAATCTTCAAAAGCACTTAATAAGCACAGTAATGCAAGGGCTTAATTAAGCTTACAACTGCTAATGGATTTACGGTGTCATTCACTCACCATTATCTAAGTCTGGCTGACTCTCTCTGTCACACTGGCACTAGCAAGTTACCCCCCAGAAAGGTTTGATTTCCTCCCCCTCCCTCTCCCTATGTGTCCGACACCCAGCTAGGGCAGCAAGCTGATCTGGAGGGCCACAGTGCTTCATGATCTCTACAGCCGGCACAAGAGAAGCACTTCCCCTTCTGACAGCAGCCCTATTAGGTTAGCCTAAGCCAAAGTGTATTTTCTGATGGTGGCTGAGCACTTGCAGCTCTTGATATAAAATGCTCAAGCAGTCGCAAAGTTGATTAAAACCAGGAATTTATTCTAATGGCTTCTTTCAGGACAATCCTTACTGCCATAACGTATTGCTGCATAGTAAAAATCCATCAAAATCTCTTTTCTGAGTAAGTAAACAGGTTCTGCTAGGATACTCCTCCTTATAGATCGTCTGCAGCCAAGTACTTAAGAACAAGAAAGGGACCATTATTGACATCCTTCTCTAAATTCCTACATAATATACGCCAAAGAGACTCAATCCAACAATTTCTGCATCAGACTTCTGAGCTACAGTTCGAGACGTAACAAACTCACAGGGCGGGATTTCAAACAGCCCCTCTGCCCTCCTCTCTTGCAGGCACCCAAGCTATTTGCAAACACTTTCACACATTCTCCCGCCTGTGAGAAATGTAGGCCAGCTTACCACAAGCAGAAAGTGTGAAAATGCTTTTAAAGAGCCCAGCTGCTGGCCTGTTTTTCATAGACAAAGAGTGGAAGTGCTATTAAACACTCCCCTGTCTTCCACTCTGTAAACCCTCCTTTTTTACAAAGGGAACTTTCAGCTTTCTGGGGTGAAAACATCACATGGGCTGTCTCCCCTGACCCACTATGAAGTTGCTCTATCACCGCTCTTATACTGCCCTCACTAAGGCTCTAGCCAAACCATAGTACTGGAGGCAAAAGAAAGCCCCACACCAAATAAACAAAGCTACCCCCAACTGTGTCTGCTTTTAGATTCTCAATATTTCAGTGTATTTTTAAATATCAACAATATCCACAACTATTTGATTCTTAAGTAAAAAAGCTGGAAATTGAAAGGAGTTGTAATTGTTTTCATACAAGTAGTCAATTCAAATGAATTTCAATTAAGCGAATAAGCAATATTCTGCTACCACTAAAGCAGAAATTCCTCAGAAATGGAGGATTTAAAATTAGCATGAAAGGTATGTAAGGTAAAACTGAAGAAACAAATTTAATTATAAACCATAGATAGAGAATGTTTCCTTGAATAATGCTCAGATTTTAATCCATGATGAAAATCCATGATTTTCACTATATTGTTGAAAAGTTTCAAATAAGAATACCACTCAACATGGAAAATAAAATGAGAATTTATTTCAAATTTCAAGGTTCCCTACCTGGGACTAAGATGCTGAAGGAATTGAACCTTCTTTCTCATTCGATCCCAATTTTGCTTCACATTCTTTGCAAGTATGATGACAATGCCTACAATATTGAAAGCAGATAAAATATTTAAGAATTTTGCTGGATTTCTTCTAGTACAACCCCAGAGCATGCTGGCAAATGTTCCTGAAGAAGTAATCTCTTGCCTATATTCTTTATGGGACATAAACTGCAAAAGTCTCAGCCAATAAAACCCCATTAATTATTATTCACTACCATTTCCAGCAATCACCAAAACATGATAGGATTTTCTAAGCAGGAAAAGACAGTCCTTGCCATTGTACCTACCAACAATGAGCGAACAGAGTTAGGAGCAAGGTGTAGAATGCAAAAGAGTGAGCGATAGCCATTTTGTGTAACATCATGCGAGGAAAGTAATAGGTTTGTTATGCAGGGGAAGAATGGAAATAGAGATACACGTGAACAATGAAGCAGCTTCCCATTATCAGTCAGGCATTTTCAAAGGCATAAAAGCCCACACTGCTCTGTGGTAAACAGGCAGAGAGACAGAGGAGAATGAGCTTGTGGACAGCATTTCTGGAAATGCATTTTGCCTGTGAAAGGTGCATATGAGAAGCCATATTGCAAATGAAAAGTAGAACTGGCAGTTGAAGGAGGAGCTTGGAAGGAAGTTAGAGTCTTAAAGAGTACTTTACATAAAGCTTAGAAAACACTGACTAAAACATGGAGGTGCCAGATGACAGAAGGCAACCATTGAGATCTATCATATGGTTGGAGTTGCAAGGTGGAAAAAATACCCTTGCAGTTTGTGCTCTTCATGGTTTGGCCTGACAGTATGAGGTTAGGCAAAGCCATAGAGGAGGTTGAAATGTGGGATGAGATTGAAATTGTTGCTAAAATATGAAGACAGTGTAAAAAACCAATCTGCAGCATATTTGGCCTGGTGTACAGTACAAAGAAAGACTTGAAGGGCCAAAGTGATATCATAGACAATCGTGAGACACTTAGAGGCACAATACTAGACGAAACAAGAACTAGTAACTGTTGTCCCATCACACTTAAAAGTACAATAATTTCATTTAAATAATGGATTTCCTAGTAACAGGTATTACACTAAGTTTAATTTGCATTTTCTGAAGAATATTTGGTAGTTTCTAATACTGTCATATATACCCTAAGAATATGAGTAGTACCTCATGACCTGATCACAGAATTTAAATTCATAGTTGTGCTGCATTTAATTTTTACTATGTTCTAGACTATTTTGATCTAGGATTAGTAATTTAAATAAGCACAAACCTTTTTTGTTGTGGACCAAATGGTACAATACCAATTTTCTGGAACTTTTTTTGGCATTCTCCTATGTATGACATCTTTCCAATGGCAAAACCTAAGACACCAGCAACTATGAAGACAGATAACAAAACACTGTTAATACAAGAGCTTAAATCAGGAGTGTGCAACTGGCTCCATTTTAACCATATGACAAATTGTATGTAGCATGTCTTCTCAAAACATGTCACAAACACATGTGAAGTTATACAGGGATTACAGGGATTATTTCAATAACTATTGAAAACCAGCTACCTGTCATGAGACATAGCAACTGGTCCAAAACAATGCATACAGGAAAAGGAAAAATATTCAGCTGGAATTACAGGATTTCAGATTTAGAGGAACAGATTATATGAGATAGCCCATGATGAAGTTAATTTACAATGTCAGCACTAATTTCTCTTGCCCTTGTATGCACATCATGGTGTATTTCTAACGATTGCAATTTTATCACTATCTTCTCTGGGCTTCTAAGAAGCTAGAATATCAGCCTGCCATACTATCGCACTGGGGCTTTCACTCATTACAGAGTCAGAATAAAAATACTACTTCAACATGCTCTATTTTTGCTGAACTTCTGCTGAAGAGGGAATCAACTTCATTTCTTGCCATTTAAGAGCCACCTTACTGTGCTGTACAGTTGCTGTGCTTTTATTTGGTTTGTTTATCAATTCATAGTCATGAATTAGACAGTTACAATCAAATGAACATATGAAAAGGAACATACTATTTTAGACATTATAATGCGATTACTCCTTGATGCCATAAGCTGCGTGATCTGCTAAGCATGGCTGAGCAATGAGGCTGACATTATTTATAAAACAAAGGTTAGATTGGCGTTTTTATCAATTTGAGAGGCTATATTAAGTAAATATAAGCTGCTACTGAAAATGTTTGCATTAAAAGAACCTTGTTTCCTACATTTATTTTTAAACACAACAGAATTCTGATTTCCTAAAGCACTACGGTAACATCTCATAAATTCCAAAAAAGGAAGTTTGAAGAGAAATTCAGAGAGATGCATCTAAGGTCTGCATATTGCCTGTAAATAACCTTTCCTTTTAGAATTGGGTACAACTTACTTGCCATCTTAGGTAACGCACCAAATCTTGGGCTTGCTGAGAAAATGCCTACAATAAAAGGAAATAGTCAGAAAGCTTATTCACGTGAGGAACTCACCAGCACGCAAAACCAAGACAGTATTCTTCCTACAAGCTTTTGCACTCCTGAAGGTGAAGATGGTATGAAAAACTTAAAAGTCCACTAACTCAGATTTAGGAATATCAGGGCACTTTCCATTCCACTAGTTCTTAGTGCATCTGTTTTGGGGGCATTCATAGAGTCACGCGAGGAAAAAAATCTGGACTTTGCAGGATTCAGTTCAGGCAGGCGTTGGAAAAGTAAATCAACGTGAACGCAGCATGGCTGCCACTGGTGACACCTGCAGCACTGCAGGAGGAGCAAATGGTGCTTTATGTTTCAGCACAAACCAACCCTGCAAATATAATAGTGACCTGAAATCTCTTACTCAAGGTCCAGCTCTTTGTGCTGTGAGAAGCAGGCACAAACTGTTCTTTAGTAGTTTTCTGTGGCTATTGATTAAACTTGTGTTAAACTGTACCACTGCTATCTAGCCTCCTCCTCTGGAGAGATTATACATTTTGGCCTTTAAGAGGAGAATACAGTGTGCTGAACAAGATAGCCAAAATATTATCTTTAACTTTTCCCACTAAAATCCACCTTCCCCCAGTTAACACCAGGAGGTGGAACCAGTATGCCTCTGAGAGCATGTGTGTCTGGCACAGGAGTGCCATGCTGTGGAGGAGGGCTCCACACAGCAAGATTGCCATGGCAAAGGGAATGGAAGTGAACACTGGTTGCACTGTTACATGCATTCAGACAGTATTAATGAGGCTCAGAAGCTCCAGCCTCTTGTAGAGCCACTGTACTGCATGCAGTCATGAGAGGAGTGTTTAGACAGAGGAGCATTCAGTCTATGCTAAGTGCAAGGGCCTTCGCCCACTGGCATCTATGCAATTTTCAATTGGGTCTCTCAGGGGAGGGACGAACAATATCGTTGTTTGTCTCTGAACAGCCCTCCCCCCCTTCCAATTGTTGACACACAGCAATGATTATTTAGTATGGGCATTTGTAATTTCACAGCTGATCAGAAACGTCCAAGTACAATGGAAAGAAACTGAGAAGAGTACCCAGTGCCAGAGGCTGGCATAGTAGCTACTGAGACAACTCCAGTACCCTTCCTATCTATCACTGCTCACCCTTTTTCAAAAGTGTAATCCCTCACACATTCTCCCTTGATTCTTCCCTCTCCATCTGCCTACAAGTTTATAAGTCAAGGATTCAATAGGGAACCCACATCAGCCTCTTGTGGTATAGCACAGCTTTTAGGTTTTCTACTCTAGTCCTCCTGATCACCTTAGTAAAAAAAAAAAAAGAATGCAATGAAGAGGAAACACGGTAACAGTGGCTGAAAGAAAACCAGGGGCCTGCAACCACACACAGTGAGAAAAGGCTGAGCCATTTCCACTTCCTCCATTTGCTGCCTCCCACCACCCATCTCTTACAGCTCCTGGATTCTTTTCTGCTTCTTGCTTCAGGCCCTGTGATTCTTCTCTTCTCCTACCTGCCCTTGCTGTAACCGGCTGCTGATGCAGGCTGAAGGATTGTCTTACTTGCTCCTGTGGGATACACCCATCTTAGTGATCTTCAGGGTGGACTCCCTTCACTCTTTACCCAAAACGCTAACCTCAACCTTATTATTACTCAAGACCCCCAGAAGGGAAACTCAAGGTGCAACGTGTAGAACCAGCCTCATCCACCATATAAACGGAACACAATTCTCTTTTGTGTTAGCCTGCAGATCGCAACCCTCTCTATAAAAAGCTCTCTGTCTCCTCACTTTGGCAGTATTCCTTGTCCCTTTGCACCAAAGCTGTATTCATATTGATACATGGTCACTGTAAAAACATTGCCAGCATTTTTCAAATAAACCAACAATTAGAGCTACATTACCCGATTCTCATGCCTCTGCTCAGGTTGTAGGATGCTGTGCCCTACAAGCAACCCCAGTGAAGACTCTACTCAAATACATGTGGTCACGGTGACAGAACCTAGCCACCACTCTTTGAATTTGTGAATTCTCTTTTTCAGTTCAAGTTCTTTCAAAAGAATGACTGGCAATGCATACATAATGATCAAATCACTATAATGATGGTGTTGAGTGAGAGGAATATTGATCTTGAAAAACAGCAGGCTTTAGAGAAACTTGCATTTCACAAGTAACTGCAGAGTCTCAACTTCATAACTTAGGACCATCACGTATTTTTTATATTTACCTTTTGAGACTAGCCCCTGGGTGACAAGCATGCTCCCAAGAGACAAAGGAAGAGCTGTAAAAATAAACAGGAGGAGAGTATCTGGTATCAGTCAAAACTTGTTACCTATTTGTTAAATACTTTACTCTTTTATATGTTAAATGTTTTATGTGTTTATAATGTTAAACACATTACTCATCTTCTAAACATTAACTTTGCATACTGTCTTAATCACCTATTTTATCTGCTTATTCAGACTACTATCTCTTCAAAGCAAGGATGCATTCACACACTGCCAGACATCAGGCATGCTGTAGCATCTGGAGTTCATGCATTATATATATATTTATTAAATAATAGCTTCCATAATATGAGTATCATCTCCTCTCAGTACTGCAACACTAGTAATAACAGCAGCTCTGATTAAATGCTGAAACGCTTTTCAATCTTCTCCTTTCAGAAAATGTGTAGTTTAGATACAAACTGACATGGTGGACTTAAAAGGTACTAAAACCCTGAGTAACTAATCTTCTAGATGTCCTAACACCTGAAGAATGTCACAAACCCAAGACACATAGCCATGTCTGCCTTTCATTCAAAGGCAAGAATAAGTATGTAATAAAGTAAAACATTCCTAAGGTTGTTTTAATAATGGACTTCAAGAACAGAACCAACTCTATGATTGTTCAAGTAAGTTCATTTTAAACAAGAGCTTAATTCAACCACATTTAGCTGCAGTGATTATACAAATAATTCAATTAACCCTATAATAACATATTGCTCAACTTAAAATAAGGTGATAGAGCTAACCTGCAATAATATTTGAACAAAACCCAATATATTACAATAAACAGTATGGCATTTTGCAGCCAGTTTTGCATAAGGACATCAAGAAGGCATTCTCAGTGTGATAAGAACAAGTTTGGATCACTCACCTCTGTACCAGAAACTTTCCTTTTTGCATTCTTTACGGATCCTTGCAATTTCTCCATCATCGTGAATTTGTGAGATGGGACAATAGAACATTGGCTGAAAGGATAAATCTGGGTTAGCTTATTGAATTTAATCTTACAGGAAGAAAAAAATGAACCAATTAAAGATGACAAATTATTTAAAAAAACAAATAAAATACAATGCAGAAACCAACCAAACAAGCAGAACTTCTTGTTCTGTTGTTAGCAGTGTGATGAAATACTTGATACCCCAATACAGAAACAGAAAGAACTACGGAAGTTTTAAGTTAAAACCACTCATCCTGTTGGTCTGTACTTTCCTAAAACAGCTCAGCTGCTGCTTACCCCAGAAGTATATTGCTTTATGAATGTCAATCATTCATCTCTGGGAAAGAAATTACAGGAAATATTACAGGAAATAAAGGCAGAGTGGTAGTTTCTAAAAATTAAGTTCTGCCCTGTACAGAAGTCAATTTAAGTTCAGTAAGAGCAGATTTTGCAAGTATTCAGAAGAGGGTCAACATAAAATCTGTTAGATACCCCTAACTAGCCTAACTTTCTCTCTGAGCAGTTTAAATACATTCATGGCATTAAATGAACTCAACCATGCTGGCTTCACCCTCATAATAATTAGCTTCCCAACAGGCTTCTTTTAGGCTAATGGTAGTTCTTTTTTTTTTCTTTTGATTGTGAGAAAAAAGTGACAGTATTCTTTCTTGCATTCTGCTAATCCAGGCTGTTGACATATGGATATAAGTAGATTATTTTTCTTTCTTTAAGAGATGACTCGGTTATCAGTGTTAGCACTTGCACTATCATTACTGGACACCTGAAAT